>NC_135234.1:109996241-110296241 GCF_051348905.1 Ranitomeya variabilis
TCATAGTCTAAGGACTCAGTAGAGTTGTGTTATGTAAGTAGGCGTAAACCCTGAATCCAGCGATTGGCTGCAGTGGTCCCATACTGTAGACATGCCACAACCGCTGCAGCAATGGCGGAAAAAATAACGTCTGACTGTGAGCAGCAGAGCGGCGGCGCTAAAACATCAGTCAGTAAAGGTAGCAGATTTTGTTATTGTAACCCAGAGGAAGCCTTTGGGACATTTTGCAATGAAAGCGAACTCCTTTAACCGCAAGAATGCGGTCTATCCTATCGTCTGATATGGCACCATGTCATTACTTAAAATGCCAATTAGGCAGCTAAATTGGTCATGAAAACATAAGAAATAGCCCTTAATGTTGGTGATGTCATAGACCCCGACCACCCGTGTCTCCTGCAGATGTTGTATCATCCTCTAGGACACTGCCCTTTCCTTGGCCAGATCTACAGCCCACCACCCGGTACACCCTCTTACTGAGCAAGCAGCGCTTGTAACGAGACCTACTGAAAACAACAACATTATTGCTCAGCCTTCAAGGCAAAAGAAAGATCGCTTTCCGAGAATAAATAACAGCAAAAGCCGAGAGGGAGAGAAAAAGAGGGGACAATGATAAAAAAATAGATAAAATAGTACAGTAATTTGTGCCACAGCTCAGCAGACAGAGAGGTTGGCGAGGAGGAGAAGTGAGGGATGGGATACATGAGCCCCAGAAAAGCGAACCAGGGGGCGGACAGTACGACAAACGGCAACACCTGAAAGGTCATTCTGAAAGGATGTGAACTTTATTTGGGTGGAATCAGTTGATGAGAGGATATTGAAGACGCTCAACGGGGCAAGGTGGTGTATGGAGAAGGATTGGGCATGATCAATGTAAACCCCAATTCTTTTTTCCCAAAAGGTAAGATGCTGTCATGGGGCTCAACAAAGTGGGGGAAAAAATGAATGTGAGATTTATTTCCTCCTCTGTGTCTGGTTATAATGTTGCCCCAAAAACTGACATTTGCATTGAGAGCCCAAAACAAGAGTATTACAAAGTTACAAGTGCATAAAATAGTAGCTCATCTCATTCTTTATGACACACGGACATTAATTCACAGCATGTGAAGAAGTAACAAGATGAAGCGCCCAAACAGCCTGGGGTATGCCCACAGCCTATAATAGCGGATGATCATATGTTCTTACATGGATGGAAATCCTTAAAGGAGATGTTCACTACTTGTATATTGTGGTCTATTCCATGGATAAGTCGTCGGTTTAAAATTGATTGGGGTCTGAAATTGGCACCCACACAGCTCCGCGGTCATCACCTCCGCTAACAGCAGGATATAAGCTATGTACAGTGCAGACCACCGCAGATCAGTACACTGTAGTGGCCGCTGCTGGGTACGGCGCACATACTCCTGCTCAAATGAATCCATGAACAGAGTGATGGAGCTGTGGTGTTCACAGTTTTACATCTGCCCACCTAGAGAGGTGATAACAGCTGATCAGATTGGGGTGCTGGGTCACCACAAATCTATATTGATGACCTATCCTAAGGGCTTGTGCACATAGCTGTCTTTTCGCTCCGAGTGCAATCCGATGTAATTTCATGGGGCCGCGCACGTCAGGATTTTTCCCTCTGATCGCCCCAGTCTGAGGAAAAAAAATAACAAATTGCTGCGTACATGAGAGTCTGATCCAATACTCGAATCGCATTCGGCATGCAAGTCAACGAGTTCATAGAAACCATCAGACTGCACTCGGATGACATCTGAGTGCAGTTCAATATCCACAGACAAAAAGAATGGAGAAAATGAACACTTTTTTTCTTCATCTTCTTCTCATCCAAGAGAATCCGATAACACTATAAGGCTATGTGCACACGTCAGGATTTTCTGCAATATTTTCCTGAAAAAAACGGACTTTTTCTGCAGGAAATCCGCATGCGTTATTTTTTTCACTGTTTTTGCGCGGTTTTCTCCAGTGCTTCCCAATGCATTAAATAGCGGCAAAAACGCCAAAAATCCGCAAAATTAATGAACATGCTGCGTTTTTTAAACCGCAATGGGTTTTTTTTCGCGGAAAAAAACGCATCATGTGCACAAAAATTGCAGAATACATTAAATATGATGGAATGCTTATGTATGCGTTTTTTAAGCGAAAAAACGCGAAAAATCCTGAAGGTGTGCACATAGCCTGATTGTACTCTGATCAGAGTATGATTTGCACAATGGACCCGATTCTCTCAGATGCGAGAATACACGGTCGTCTGCACCTAGGTCATAAATGTAAGGCCAAGTTCACACAAAAGTATTTTTGGTGCGAGTGATGTATGTGAAAAAACTGACATCACAAAGACAGCATTAATACCAATGCTATTCAATTGGGCTGTTCAGATGAGGCTTTTTTTTCTCCAAGGACTCAATCTTCGAGTGATAAAAATTGCAAAAAATTGCAGCACGCACCAATTTCTTCTGTATGTCAGATGAGACACCCCTTAAAAGGTGGCCATGCATGTCATTTCCTAATCGACTAAAGTAATGCTGATCAATCGTCTGGCAAAGCTTCTGTATGAATGATCCAACATCACCATGCCAAATTTAATGGGGTATTCCCATCTCCAAGATCCTATCTTAATATGTAATAGGTGTAATAATAAAAATATTAGCAAATACCGCCAATTAGAAATGTAGCATAGTTTTTCTGATGCGCTATGTCTCTTTCCTCATGTGCAGGCATTGCAGGACCTTTGGTAGTCATGATTATCACCACTGATATAGTGACAGTTAGCTTGTGGCTAGTGGCCGTAACCATGGATACCTAAGGTCCTGCACATGGGGAAAGAGACATAGCGAATCAGAAAAACTATACTACATTTCTAATTGGAGGCATTTGCTAATATTATTATTATTATTATCATTATTATTATTATTACACCTACTATATATTGGGATAGGATTTTGCAGATGGGAATACCCCTTTAAGTGGAGGACCAAATGCTTATTTATTAACTATAAAGTAATAAGCAGGAAGATGTGCTTGTAGTGGAAAATGATTGTCTGAATTTGGACGATCCTGCCATACACATCTAATTTTAGCAAACCACAGCTGAAATTTTCCAACCTGACGGATTTTGGCAGTCGGTAGTCTAACGCCCGCCAGTGCGAGCGCGATCACTTGCATCAATCACTTTGACCATTTGGCTATATTTTAGATTGAATGTATGGGCGGTTTTACTTACATTGACTATAACTTTCTAAGGGTTTGCTGCAATGATTTTTATTTACGACATGCAATGCTAGGCCAGGGGCTTCGATATATCACCGAAGAGACCACAAGAGATAGCGCATGACAATTCCTAAATATTAAAGCAATAGCAAACCTAAGCCTTCCCCAAAAACAGATGTGAAAGCGATTCAAAAGGTGTAAAAATAAATCAATAAATGCTTCGCGGCCTGGATTGTGAATGCCAGTCTAATAATAAAAGTATGCAGGTAGGAGACATACCGGAACTCCCAGTCCGGCAGCACAGCACCAGTGACCTTACTATTAATAGTGCAGCCCCTATGGGCACGACAAAGATAATGAAGCTTTGGAAAGAATTCCTCCTAGACCCCCGGTACCCTGGAAATGTTTTGTTCTAAAGGAGCAGCTTTTCCTTCCACAACCAAACCCTTCCTTCATAATCCCCTCTCTGTGACACCCCCAGCTGCCGTTACCAGGGAGCGGGATGTGTCCCAAATAGTGCACACGACGAGGTCAACGTGCGAATGTCTAGGGGTAAGGAAGACGTCTGCGGGGCAGCGCTGCTTTTGGAAAGGTTCCCACTAATTACCCTACCCCGAGGTGTTGTAGGATGCACGTACAGCGCCGCCGTTCCAGAACAATGTCCGTTATGTCGCGGATTGTTTCATTCAGTGACTTCTACAAATGAATGAGATCATTGGCTCAAAAAGGGTTAATCTGGCTACACCAATTATTAACCCTTAATCCCCAGCAGACTTTTCAAACTCTAAAAAAAAAAAGGAAAAGTGCAGCTGCAGGACTGTGGAATATCAAAAAACATGATAATTTAGCAAGCGAGTTCACATGTGCAGTCTATCCATCTCTGGGAATACTTTTTTTTCTGCAGCAGTGGAAAGATGTAACAGAAGTTGACCTTGCCTAAATACAATTTCTATCCTCTCCCAATAATCTGAACAAATGGTTTTCATTACATCCACAAGGCTCAAAGTCTCTTGTCTCCTTATTAAATACGGTCGCTGGACCACCATCGTGAAACGAGAACGGTAACAGACACATGTTGCGGGTACCCAGGTGTCCTGAAAGTACCTGACGCCTGCCCCGCTACCATTCCCCAAAATACCTGCGCCTACCCCCCCCCCCCCCCGATGCTTACACAGGACATTAGGATGAGGCACAGGAAAGGGAAATCTAGAATTAAAACAAACAGAAGCGGGAGACCTCCATCCATCCAGCAATCCGCACACAGAGGCTCAGCCTGCAAGATGTATGGCATGGCAGGATGGAGCCCCAGGCTGCCTGGTGAAGCGCTGGCCCCGCAGCCCTGCCTGTGTTTCCCATTATGTAACCCTGGTCATGGGCAGGCAGCCAGACTCCAAATGAAAAAGAAACTCTGGCTTGGCATGGCTTCTATTTTCCTATCCTCACTCAGGGTCAGCACGGTGTCACACAGCTGTAGAGAAAGCTCCAGGGATCGGAGCTGGGAATTGCTCCAAAGCCAGAGACCGGGGTTCAAGTGCCAGCTGAGAGCAATAAACCAAGCGCCGCAGCTGCAGAGAGCTTGATGGTTCTCAAAAGTCCCCCGACTATTCCGGTTTCTGAGAGCAACGGATGAAGGAATCAGAGAACACAGCGTCACGGCATAAGGCGGGTGGGATGCTGGCAGCCTCCTCGCTGGATGTCAGAATTCATCTCTTCCCCTTGTGCTGCTCCTTCCAGCTATACGGTTACAGATTCCTCAAGAACAATAGATTTTTTTTTTTCTTCAGCAAAAACGGTGCCCACCCAGCCACTAGAACGCAACGCTAACGAGAAAGATGTAGACGAAGCATTAAAGCAGAACCAAAACATAGGTCACCGTCCGATAGAGCAGACTAATATGCGCTTATCAGTATATAACGGAGCAGGATATATGCAGAATTAAGGAGTGATGGAAGACGTTGTCCTAAACGCTACCGCCAGCTTCTCTGCTCTCAGAAACTGACGCTAACATTCAATGGCAGAGTACAATGGAAAAACAGTAAAGACCCAACTGAGCCAACCTTTCACGTTAGAATTCTGGTGTTAAAGAGCTGTGCCAAAATTTGGCAAATTTAGGAATTTTTACGCCAGTTACTCCAAGCTCTGCCAAAACGGGCAAAGCCGCAGCAGTACGGAGGTGGGACGCCAGAACTGGTCTAAGTCATGATGAGGGGACAGTTTTTGCCATTTGCTCCCTCTGCTTGCCTGATTCTTTCGTCATTTCCACCATATGTTTTTAAAAATATGAGCCTTTATATTTAGTGCACCCAATATTATTTTTATCAAGTGGGCAGAGAAGTCTAAAGACACATCTCCAAAGGTTCCTGGGAGCAATGTCCCTTTGTGAGTAGAATACAAATGTAACCACTTTTGACCAAGTGACTGTTCCTCTTCAAGAGGTCTTGTAAATATATTTTTTATATATTGACCAATATGATGCCAGGAAATAAAAAAAACAGGCAGGTTTTGCAATATAATAAACCATCTACAGCCAGTAAAGAAAAATGAATCCACCAGTCCATAATATAAAAGAGTAAGAGTAAAATGAAGCCACTGTAATAAAAAAGCAAAATCGAATTGGCTGTAATCACCAGAAACAGAATTTGGAACCAGTGTTAGTGAAAATATATGTAGACACACAGAAAACATACCTAAACATCTCCCTTAGCACGGGTCCCGGGGCACATCATTTTTCTTTACTGCAATTAACTGTGAGGTCAACTTTAACAATGTGCCGAGCCGGTATCTCTAGTCATGGCTGTAAAGAAAACTCGATGGGCTCCATAATAAGGAGGGGGCAACGCAGATGAATTAAGGAGAACAAGTCTTGTGTCAAATCAGAAAAGAATGTTCGGTTTAAGTAAAAGCAGCAGCGACTCCTTCGCAGGACGAGGAATAAGCAATATTGTATTATTAGATATTGTTGCAGTGGGTAAAAATGGGCCCAATTGCTGATCCGCTACATATTTCTTCTCATCTGAGGCCCACCGCTCTACCATCACTACATGGGAGGCAGTGTGTGATCACCTAATCCACAGCACAGTTGGGTTATCGGAAATAAAACACAATTACGTGCAGGGGAGAAATGGAGAAATCAGGATTTTATGCATTAAAGGAAACCTGTCCGATCCCCAGAGTGTCCCCAAACATTAAGTATATAGATGAACTCCGGCACTCATGAAGAATATTTTCCAGACAGAAGGAATTATTTTTCAAGCCAAAAAAGAATTTATTTTAAAGTTCCAAAAAATTGTGAAAATCAAGAGTAGAACGGTAATCGCAGACATCAATATTTACAACGTTTCGGCACAATATTTTACGTGCGTTTGGTTCCTGTCACACACGAGCACCGACCAGCACCGCCGTCCGGATCCTGCTTTGGCTACCGCTGCCCGGAGGCCCCTTGTCGGATACTCTGATCGGAACTATTAATAGTGGGACCACTTACCCTTTGCAGAGTACATCATACAAAACAGACTTAACTTGAGAAAGGCATGCTAGCCGAAACGTTGTAAATATTGATGTCTGGGATTACCGTTCTACTCTGATTTTCACAATTTTTTGGAACTTTAAAATAAATTCTTTTTTCGCTTGAAAAATAATTCCTTCTGTCTGGAAAATATTCTTCATGAGTGCCGGAGTTCATCTATATACTTTGTATTATCTTTCTCCTGAGCACCAATTATATATACTGTGAGCACCCCATAATCTTCTGATATGTCCCCAAACATTACTATAGCGGTCATGCCTTTATTCCCAAATGGCATTTTATGTGCAATACTAATTTATTTGCTGGAGGCTTTTTTTTGTAGCAAAAATTCACTTTTATTCTGATGCTTGTTATATGATAAGATAATGAGCGAAGACCGGTTTCCCCAACCAGTCCTGCCTCTAATCACTTTTTCTGGGTGTGACCGAGTGTCTGCATAAAATACCTGGAATTACAGGACTGCTGTGAATGCAAGTGACATGTCGGCAATCCCACCATGAAAACGATAGCATTGAGGCCGTCAATCATACCCAGGGAGAATGAATAAAGAACTAGTTGGGGGAAGCAAACCAAGCGAGGCCTGGTTCATTATCATACTAAGCCACATAACCAAATTTGCCATTCGGGACAATACAGGAAAGCTGGGTGATGTCGTGGCTGGTGCTGTGATGGTAGCCATATTGCTGGTCTCTTCCCCAAAAAACAAATGTAACTAAAAAGAGTACGAGCAAATCATTTTGGACAACTTGAGAATCCTAAGGACTTACTGGTGTTATTCTGACAGATGACAGCACTACACCTAAGGCACTGCTAAAAGTGCAGCCTGCAGAGAGAGAATAGCATTAGCACATACGCATATATGTTTTGGGTTGTTCTCAGAACTGAAGATAAGCAAGATAAATAAGTAATCATGGGCAGACTTTTCTGCACAAGACCAAAGTTGGGAAACTTTTCTCAGCCAACCAATTTGCTATAAGCCATGTTTTCACCAAGTATGATGAAGCTGGTTTAAATGGGGTTTCCAGTCTTCTAATGACATGGTATGTCACTAGTACATTATCATCAAATTATGTTTGTGGCTACTGTCGAGGGTGCAGTATATGTCAGACAGTGGCCACAGTCTTGACTGTGTTATGGATTAGGGCCCTTTTACACTGTGTTTTCTCCTACAATCAGTGGCCCCATCAGGGCTAACGTCCGAACCACTGATCAAAACAGCATTTTGGGAACATGCGCTGAAGATGGTGCAGACTGAGTCACCGTGTGCTCTGTTATACATCAATGTCTATTGTATCCTCCTATTGGAGGTGGACAGCAAGACGCAGTGGACCAAGTATTGGTGTCTGCCTCTAACAGGCATATATCCCAGAAAATGATCTACGAGAGAGCACATGGTGACTCCGTCTGCAGCACGATAGTCAATGGCCACATCAGTGCATACGCCTAAATCCCATTTTGTGGGGTGGGGGTTAGAAGATGTGGAGGGGTGGCTGGGACATAAGCCCAGATGGGGCCACTGAACATAGTAAAAATGCTGTGTGAAAGCACCCTTAGGTGAATAAATAATCCAATGTCTCTGCAAGCACCATCATCAATATGGAGATAACCACTTTAGTTAGGAGTAGTGATGAGCGAATATACTCGTTACTCGAGATTTCCTGAGCATGCTCAGGGGTCCTCCGAGTATTTAGTGCTCGGAGATTTAGTTTTTATTGCCACAGCTGAATGATTTACATCTGATAGTCGGCATAAGTACATGGGGGGATTCCCTAGCAACCAGGCAACCCCCACATGTACTTATGCTGGCTAACAGATGTAAATCATTCAGCTGTGGCAAGAAAAACAAACTCCGAGCACTAAAAAAATACTCAGAGGACACCCGAGTGTGCTCAAGATATCTCGAGTAACGAATATATTCGCTCATCACTAGTTAGGAGTTTACAGCCAAAACGCCCTCTCTGTGCGCTCTCCCATTAACTGAGAGATGCTAATGAGCAGGTAAAGTTCACTTTCCCTATGTAGGCTGTCCATTGTCAGCCAACACCAGATACATCGGAATGACACAATGAAAATGCAATATCTCACAGACATCTGGATAATAATTATATATTTGGGATCAGGGCTCATAATGGCTTCTGTGGTTTGAAGTGCCAGGATCTTCAGCCTAGGGAAATCCCAGAGATACAATATCAACCTGAGTTACGAATACCGTATATCATCTTTGGAAACGTGGCGGTCATATAATTCCATTAGGACGTTCCTATTGCAATTAGCTACCCTGCTCTCATCTGATCTCAGGAGGAGGGATGAGGGGTCTATATGGGACCCTTTAAAATCTTTCATTCAGAGACACCAAGTATCAGACCCAGGAGATATCTACAATTCTGGTTCAGACCCAGGAGATATCTACAATTCTGGTTGTCTTTCTAAATTTCAGCAGTTCTTCTCCTCAGGATCTCTCTGATCCAATTAGCAAAATTACTCTTTATTTCATCCATCCCTTTTGTTTTCTGCTGTTGTGCTAGTGTGTCATTTCTATTTCATTAAATATTTTTTTTTTTAAGCGCTTACTATTTGTAAATTAAATATAAAATTTAATAAGTTTGTTCTTTGCTGCTCTAAACGTACCCACAACCTTGAAGAGGGAAAGTATAGCTGAGCTGTGTTACCCTGTGACACCAGGGTGCATGTGTGTACACGTGTGTTACCCTGGGTAGGCATCTTGCTGGCCTAGCAAAACAGCAAGTGGTGCCAGTAATAGGTGTCACATGGAAATAGAGGAAAAAAATCGCACTCGCCATCCTTAAACAGCTTCATTTTTATTTGAAAACCTTAAAACATGGGATTTCAGGGGTGAATGGAGCTCTTACACAGGATGACGGCCGTTTCTCCCGGACTGGCCCTTCAACGAGTCCTTGTGTATCTGGAGAATCGGCCGTCATCCTGTAAGCTCTCCATTCACCCCTGCAATCCCATGTTTTTAAGTTTTAAAATAAAATGAAGATGTTTTAAGGGCAGTGAACGCGATTTTTCCTTTATCCACCATGAGATTTCATTTTATGCTGCTTTTCACGTACCCGAGTCCGGTTTTCATGCCTATCCACTACAGAAGGGAGAAGCAATTGGTGGGACCAGCACTCCTGTCTCTTACATGACCCAGCAATAAGTGTGGTGAGGGAATGTGGAATTGACTTTATGGTGCATTTAGCTCAGTTTTAGCCTAATACACAGGCGAGAGGACAAGGGAGATATCTTCAACAGTGGAATAATTAGGGGGTGGTGTACACGGGAGCTGCATTTTTAAGGTGAGACTGCTCCAGTAAGCTGCCAATGCTAGCAGAAACAAAGGCTTTGCAAATAGATTTGATTAAACCATTGGATGTCAAGAAAACTCCATGAATAGCAATTAAAACAGATATTCTAGTTCTTCATCCAGTATGTTGCTTCTTTCCTTCAGGAGAGAAATATGCTGGTACTTGCTCCTTTACAAGCTCCTTATAACCTCTGCTCAGCAAAAATCTGTACACTATATTCAAATAATCTGACACAGGACTTCCCGTCTGAGGAAAGGGTGGAAGCAGAGGGGCTCAAACATATAAACAATTATGAAAATTATCTACACGGAATTTTAGACATAAAAGGAAATTAGGCAAAAATTGAACTTTAAATTCCAATAAAAACATTTAGTACATATTGCTGCAACTAGGGTATAAAGACTCAATCTGGGCATCACATTCAGACGAGCGTATCATACGGATGTGTGCTGCCTGAGTGTGCCACAGACAGGAAACAGCACAAGCAGCCATTAAAGCCAATGTGCCAGTGTACACGGCAGACTTTACACTCGGATCAACAGTCTGGGTGGGAAAAAGAATGGCAGCATGCACTACTTTGGTGGAGATTACGGAACAAACCAGAGCCTGTGAATAGAAGGCAGCTCCTGCACCCATCCAATATGCGGACTTAGGCTACTTTCACACTAGCGTCGTACCGAAACTAGCATTGTATACGCCGCACAACGGGGGCAGCGGATGCATTTTTCCAGCGCATCCGCCGCCCCATTGTGAGGTGCGGGGATGTGGGGGCGGAGTTCCGGCCGCGCAAGTGCGGTCGGAAATGGTGGTCTGTCAGCAGCAAAAAACGTTACATGTAACGTTTTTTGCAGCCGACGGTCCACCACAACACGGCGCAACCGTCGCACGACGGTTGCGACACGTGGCAATGCGTCGCAAATGCGTTGCTAATGTTAGTCAATGGGGAAAAAACGCATCCTGCAAGCACTTTTGCAGGATACGTTTTTTCGCCAAAACAACGCATTGCGACGTATTGCAAAAAACGCTAGTGTGAAAGTAGCCTAACACGAGGTGCTTCACACGGTGACAGCCCAGTCCACAATTTGTGGACATAACTGGTCCGGTTTATAGTACGGCCATGGCCTAAAGTCCAGGATGCAAGCTAAGGGTAATATTCCAGGCACAGCACTCTTCTGAAGTTGATAAGTAGCATGAAAAGTTTTATTTCCTGGGTCTGTGTGTAAAAAATTGTTGGAGCGGCCAGTGACAGTCAGCAATATCTTCACAGCCTATAATGGTCATCTACCCCTGTACACCTTTTACTATTTCCAGGGGGCTGGTAAAGGGGCTTTTCCTCATTTTACCAACCACTATGACGATCAAAGGGATTACATGTATCCCCCACCTATCACAATTAAGAGGGTCTTTGCATTCTACAAGGATAAGAAGAGATTTTTGGTATTTTCAGTTCTAGTAAACAGGTGGTTATACAAACTTACGGTATATACAATATATACATACCGTATTTACCGTATTTTCGGGTGTGTAAGACGACTGGGCGTATAAGACGACCCCCAACTTTTCCATATAAAATATGGAGTTTGGGATATACTCGCCGTATAAGATGGGGGTCATCTTATACGCCGGGTGTTGTCTTCTACAGCGTGTGCAGTCCGGATGGTTCCCAGGGTCTGGAGGAGAGGAGACTCTCCTTCAGGCCCTGGGATCCATATTCATGTAAAAAGATTAAACCGCTCCCTGCACACGCCGTACCCGGCGTATAAGACGACCCCCGACTTTTGAGAAGATTTTCAGGGGTTAAAAAGTCGTCTTATAAGCTGGAAAATACGGTATATACAATACATACACTCATACAACACATGCACTCATATACAATATATACATACTCGTATATAATACTCGTATATAATATATACATACGCAGTATACATACTCATACAATACATACATACTTATATACAATACATATTCATATACAATACATATTCATATACAATACGTACATACTTATATACAGTACAGACCAAACGTTTGGACACACCTTCTCATTTAAAGATTTTTCTGTATTTTCATGACTATGACAATTGTACATTCACACTGAAGGCATCAAAACTATGAATTAACACATGTGGAATTGTGAAACAACTGAAATTATGTCTTATATTCTAGGTTCTTCAAAGTATCCACCTTTTGCTTTGATGACTGCTTTGCACACTCTTGGCATTCTCTTGATGAGCTTCAAGAGGTAGTCACCGGAAATGGTCTTCCAAAAATCTTGAAGGAGTTCCTAGAGGTGCTTAGCACTTGTTGGCCCTTTTGCCTTGACTCTGCGGTCCAGCTCACCCCAAACCATCTTGATTGGGTTCAGGTCTGGTGACTGTGGAGGCCAGGTCATCTGGCGTAGCAACCCATCACTCTCCTTCTTGGTCAAATAGCCCTTACACAGCCTGGAGGTGTGTTTGGGGTCATTGTCCTGTTGAAAAATAAATGATGGCCCAACTAAACGCAAACCGGATGGAATAGCATGACGCTGCAAGATGCTGTGGTAGCCATGCTGGTTCAGTATGCCTTCAATTTTGA
This sequence comes from Ranitomeya variabilis, assembly GCF_051348905.1. Classification (NCBI taxonomy): domain Eukaryota; kingdom Metazoa; phylum Chordata; class Amphibia; order Anura; family Dendrobatidae; genus Ranitomeya; species Ranitomeya variabilis. The sequence goes on from NC_135234.1 coordinate 110,008,872, forward strand.
ATAAATCCCCAACAGTGTCACCAGCAAAGCACCCCCACACCATCTCACCTCCTCCTCCATGCTTCACGGTGGGAACCAGGCATGTAGAGTTCATCCGTTCACCTCTTCTGCGTCGCACAAAGACACGGTGGTTGGAACCAAAGATCTCAAATTTGGACTCATCAGACCAAATCACAGATTTCCACTGGTCTAATGTCCATTCCTTGTGTTCTTTAGCCCAAACAAGTCTCTTCTGCTTGTTGCCTGTCCTTAGCAGTGGTTTCCTAGCAGCTATTTTACCATGAAGGCCTGCTGCACAAAGTCTCCTCTTAACAGTTGTTGTAGAGATGTATCTGCTGCTAGAACTCTGTGTGGCATTGACCTGGTCTCTAATCTGAGCTGCTGTTAACCTGCGATTTCTGAGGCTGGTGACTCGGATAATCTTATCCTCAGAAGCAGAGGTGACTCTTGGTCTTCCTTTCCTGGGGCAGTCCTCATGTGAGCCAGTTTCTTTGTAGTGCTTGATGGTTTTTGCCACTGCACTTGGGGACACTTTCAAAGTTTTCCCAATTTTTCTTACTGACTGACCTTCATTTCTTAAAGTAATGATGGCCACTCGTTTTTCTTTTGGTCTGTTCTGTACAATACATCCTTATGTACAATACATACATACGCACAATACATACATACTCAAACAATACATAAATACTCATATACAATACATAAATACTCATACAATCCATACACACTCATGTACAATACATACTCATGTACAATACATACGGTACATACATGTAAACACAGGCAGAAGGGGCATTATGGATTCTGTAAATTGTGCTTGTTTTAGGTGGTGCTGGGTCTAAATCTTTGCTATGGTCAGACATTTAGCTTCAAATAATGTGTTTTTATTAAACATTACATCTCAGTGTAAAACTGTATAAAAGGTACATTTGTATAGGGTGGCATTTTCGGATGTGTTGTGTGTGCACCTTCAGAAAATACATGGGTAGGTATGGGGAGTGTGATATTCATTTTTTTTAAAAACATCACTTAGTGTAGGGAGTATACGAGATAAAATGGGAATTCCCTTTTAAGTACATCATAGCAATGTATCAGTTTACACCTAAATAGGTTGAGTAATGCTTTACTGCATTAGTAGCTGGTGTTTTATGCCTTTTCTTTATTCTGTCAGGCCCCTTTCACACATCAGGTTTTTGCAGTCAGGCACAATCAGGCGAATTTTGAAAAAAACGGATCCGGCAAAAGTTTCCGCCGGATCCATTTTTTTTCTCATAGACTTGTATTAGCGCCGGATTGTGACAGATGGCCTCACGTTTCATCCGATTTTTGCCGGATCCTTTGAAAATTAGTTTTCCGGAGGCCGGAGAAAACGTGAAGAGGAACGTTTTTTCTGTCCGGCGGAAAAACGCCCAGCTACGGATTCGGCGAAAAACGGATGAAACGTGAGGTGAAATGATGGAATCCGGCAACCGATTCCGTTTTTTTTTTTTAAATAAATCATGCATACAGGAAGTCCAAACTCTATACCCGGGTAGAAAAAAAAAAAAAAAGTCGGATCCAACAGAAAAATGGATCCATCGCATCAGTTTTTCACAATTTGCGACGGATCTGTTTTTTTCAAAATTAGCTGGATTGTGCCTGACGGCTAAAAACTGATGTGTGAAACAGGCCTTATCTGAGCTTCTACAATTTTATTAATTTAAGAGTGAGCATCATATCATTTGAAGTAATACAAAATATGGCAAATTACAAAGATACTCAACATTTTATTGATTTGATTGTGAAATTCATTACACTGATAATATGGCTACGGCCCGATTCATCAAGAAGGGCACTGTTCACACTGGTCTTTGATGATGGGGAGTGCTGGAATCAGATGCTCCTGATTCATGCAGAGATGAGCGCCTCTTCGTGACTCTGGAGTGTCTGACGATTGTTAATTAGCTGTGGTGTCCTGCCTAAACTGCGCCCCCATCCCAGCTCCACCAATATTGTCAGACTGGGAAAAAAACTGGAATGAAAATGGCAAATGTTGCACAATTGTTGGCGTAACTCCGAGTTGCTCCTAAATTTTGTGACTTTTCACAGCTTTTTCACTAGTATTCTGGTGTGAGAGCTTTGCGGAATGAGGACCCAAGTTTAAAGGGGTATATTCTAAAGTTTTTAAGTAATTTCCTATACTATGGAATACTTCCTGCCTGCTGAGAACCCCACTGAAGCAGAGAATTGAGGGTTCTAGTGGAGGTCAATCATGTACACTGCCGTTCCCTTCATTCTTATGGAGGTGCCAAAGGGCGGTCAATTGCAGTGCTTGGCTATCACTCGCGGTCCCATTAGGAATGAACATCAGTGCGCATGATTCACATGGGGATTTTCAATATCTCGGTTCTCAGGATCAGTGGAGGTCCCAGAAGTCAGACACTAAGTGATCAGAAAGTTATAATCTATCCCTTAAAGGGCTTTTCCCACAAAAGTTCATTATATTCACTTGATCTTGGAATGAAAATAAGTTCCACAAAAGGAAGTAATTGAAAAAAAAATCTTGTGCCAAGATAATCTTATAAATGTGCCCATGCTGTGTACTGTGTAATGGCTGTGTCTGACCGTGCAGGGACATGGTCTGGTCATGTCACAGCTCCTGGGCAGGGGGGGAAGCAAGAGAGAGTATACAGACAGGACAGCAGGGGATCACAAATGAGTCTTTTTGTGAGGTAAAACATTTCCCTGCCCTTTTTTAAGCAATGTTTTACCTCAAAGAAAGAATCAGCTGTGGTCCCGATGCTATCCCACTGTCTGTATAATCTTCTGTGTCCCCCCTGCCCAGGAGATGAGGTATAATCAGACCATGTTCCTGCACGGTTAGACCCAGCCATTACACAGTGAATAAAATGAACTTTTGTGGAACCCTTTAAATAGGTGATAACTTTCTAGCTTGAAAATAACTCGTTAAGACCATGTACACACCACTAAGTTTAATATTTTTTTTTCTGTGTTTATAGAGCAAAACTACATGTTAAGCGAAATCTTATTTGCTCCTCATCACAATATGAATTCTGTACTCAGCCCATTCGTGTGGTCGCAAACAACCATGAACAGAATAAAGCCAAGTTCACACAAGCACACACCAATTTTAGCAACAAGCATTCCACTGCACTGAGAAACAACACACCTAGTAACAGCGGCAGTGCTGGTATCTGGTTCGCATTGTCCTCCATGGAAGCTGGACAGCATGGCCGCACACAGAATTCATCCCTAAATTAGCACATTCTATTTTAGTGTGACCCCAACATAGGGCGAGCGCTGACATTTCAAAGGACAAACCACAAGTCAGAAACTGCTCTTTTTACAAGGGTGCCATGCACAGTATATAGGGCTCATGGGTAACTAAGAGGGGCTACAGCTTTCAAAGGCGCTCGAAAGCATGAAATGACGAGGACGTCACCGTCAGTGTACAGGATTTTGTCTTCAGGTTGTAGAAAGAATATTCTAGAAATAATACATTCATCTCCTGCTAATCTGTTGCATTTTGAGCTAAGGAAGGAAGGACTTAGGGAAAGGACAGGTTTAAAGGGGTTGTTCACTACTAGGGCAACCTCTTCTTGAACTAAATGTTTGGCCTCGATAAAATAAAATAAAACCCCTATACTCCCCTCTCGTGCTGGCACCGTTCCTACAGTGTCTGCACTTGCGGTCCCGGGGCTCTGGTGTGGTGGAATGACACGTGGTGCGCTGGCGTCACTGTTCCCGCCTTCGTAATGATTGAACATGAAGACGAAGATCAGCTGCAGCCTGGATGTCTCTTCCTGTCCAATCCGTACGAAGGTGGGAACAGGGAAAGGGGTTATCCTCTACTAGCTAACCAGCTACAGACAGTACAGCAAGGAGTTTTCTGCTGCAGCCAGTAGTATTAGGCCGTGTTCACACGTTCAGTATTTTACATCAGTATGTGTAAGCCAAAACCAGGAGTGGGTGATACATACAGAAGTGGTGCATATGTTTCTATTGTACTTTTCCTCTAATTGTTCCACTCCTGGTTTTGGCTTATACAAATACTGATGTAAAATACTGACCAAATACTGAGCGTGTGAATGTGGCCTTACAGCCACACATAGGAGTGTGAGTGGAGACTAACCTCCTGGGAGTATTTTTCCGTTTATGGATTTCTTAGTTTTGATTGAAGAAATAAAAAAGGCGCAAATTTACAGTACATATAAAAAACATGCCCATTAATACATTGTACATGCACTAACAACACATTACACATGTATATATATATATATATATATATATATATATATATATATATATATATATATATATATATATATATATATCATACAAACAAGCACTACAGCATATATGAAGGTCCGCATGTAACACAATCACATCACAATTTTTGCCATGCACAGTCTTGGCATGAAAACACCACCATTTACCCATCACTGGAAATCATCTGTTCACCTTATTGTATGGTTTGCTACAATCAAAGGGATTCCAAATATGTTTATATTATTGTTTTTCTATTATTATTTTTAAAAAGTGTGATTATTGTAAATGTTCTTCATTATTATTTTTTTTTATTTTACAGGACAAAAATAAAATCTGACTTATTGTGGGCAGCACTGTGGCTCAGTGGCTAGCCCTGCAGCCTCTCAGCATTGGGGTCCTGTGTTTAAATCCCACCCAGGACAATATCTAAAAGGAGTTTGTATGTTCTCCCCGTGCTTGCGTGGGTTTCCTCTAGGTTCTGCCGTTTCCACGCATACTGATGGGGAATTTACATTGTGAGCTTCAATGGGGACAGCAATGATAATGTCTGTACAGAGGTGTGGAATTAATGGCGCTATACAAGTGACATACGGGTATATAGAGATGAATCTGTACTTACCAGTACAATAATAACAAGAATACTATTTAGATATTTAGGCGCAGAAAATCCTCCCACACTTAGCAGTGCAGCCTGAAGCCAGTCGTTCTCTGCCATGCTACAGGCTGCGAGTTTGAATCCCTTAAAAGACCACACATCATGAATACCAAATAATTAAATGAGCTATATTATGAAGTATCGATAGTGGAGGGGCTTTCCTTCTCCCACAACAAGTTGAAGGAGAAGAATCTTCTCGAAAAGACAAAAAAAACATGATCACAACAGTGTCCTGACAGATATATGCAATACGACAGGCCCTCCCTACCCCACGAGTGCCTATGAAGCAGAACCAAATGCACATGGGGTACATGTCCAACCCCGGCTCGCTTCATGGTTAATGGGAAGAAAGCTCGGATATTTCCAGCAATGCCCATTAACAATGTATGGGGCACAAACTGGGCATGCTCACTTCCGCTCCACTCCAGTAACAGAGCACTGTTCTCAGCGTTCTAGAGATTCGATCCCAGGATTGCTGCAACTTATCCCCTAGGCTATGGATAACCTGTTTTTAGGGGGGATAACCCTTTAAACAGAGTGGCCAAAGCAAAACTAGCAAAACGTCCTCATATCCTCATCTTCCCAAAGGGTTACATCACTATTTCCAATTGACATTCATATGTTCCTAACACATTGTTAATGGACTTATATACCACAGGTATTTCTTCTAAAGAAAACTTCCAATAATTAGACTTGGGTAAAAAATCCACAACAACATGGAGTCACCTGTGAGTTATAGAAAAACCAATGCATTCTCTCAACTTGTATACAACTGCTATGCTTCGGAAAAAAAAATGTGAGAGACAATTCTTGTGATAACTGTGCACTTTCACCACCCATAGCCTTAGGAATAATGAGAAATAAAAACGTGGTTGGAAAAGAGAAGTAAAAAAAACTAAACCAGGATTGTCCCTACTGGCATAAGAACACAAAGCACAGGACTTACTCTTGGCTGCTCGTCAGTGGATTGGGTGGTGGATTCCATGTTTCGGGGTGGCCCAGCATCCAGTCTGACCACACCTTAACACTCGGCAGAAGTTCCTTCAGATCAGATGGAAAAGAAGAAACTTTCACTTCCATTTCATCCTCTGCTGAATGAAAGAATAAACCTATTTAATACTGCACTAAATGTCTTAGTGAACATAACAATCTTGTGAGGATGCACTCACCTTTTTCATCGGAGCTGTAGTGCTTGGTTAGTAGGATTTCCAATAACTGGATGCATCTATTTACTAGCAAAGAGAACATAGCCAGGCCCAAGGAAGTCGCCTGCTCCTGGACGGCAGAACGGCAGCCTTCTACATGTCCACCTGTCAGATAAAAAGAAGGGATGGATGAACTGTGTGTCAGTGTGTGGAGATGCACTGTAGGCAGCATGACCACTACAACGCAACGGGCCATGGCCATTACAAATGTACCATCAGCATGGATAACGGTAGCGGAATTCGGCAAATTGAAAATAGAGCTCCTGACTAGAGTTGAGCGAATTTGTTTGGATTCGGTTCCGAATACGATCAGCATCGAATATTGTTTTGCAATATTCATCGAACACAGCCGAACATCATTAGAGTCAATGGGAGTAGAAATAAACAAATATGTTCAGAACCGATCATCAAACATACATTCGGCACGGATAGGGTACCAATATGGCAAATTCAGATTTGGCGTCCAAATCCGAACAAATTCGCTCAACTCTAGTCATGACTAGTGAGGAGCAAATGTGCTGGGATAAGGTGTTATCTGAGCATGCTGGGGTGGTAACCGAGTGACTTTGGTGTGATCGAAAAATATGTTCAACTCCCCGCGGCTACGTGTCTCACGGCTGTTAGACCGCTGCAACACATGCGGGGATTGCCTGTTAGGCAATGTTAGGCCTGTTTCTTAGGCAATGTTAGGCCTGTTAGGCAATGTTAGGCAATGTTAGGCCTGTTTGTTAGGCAATGTTAGGCCTGAAAGGCAATGTTAGGCCTGAAAGGCAATGTTAGGCCTGAAAGGCAATGTTAGGCCTGTTTGTTAGGCATTGTTAGGCCTGTTTGTTAGGCAATGTTAGGCCTGAAAGGCAATGTTAGGCCTGTTTGTTAGGCAATGTTAGGCCTGCCTGTTAGGCAATGTTAGGCCTGTTTGTTAGGCAATGTTAGGCCTGTTTGTTAGGCAATGTTAGGCCTGTTTGTTAGGCAATGTTAGGCCTGTTTGTTAGGCAATGTTAGGCCTGTTTGTTAGGCAATGTTAGGCCTGCCTGTTAGGCAATGTTAGGCCTGCCTGTTAGGCAATGTTAGGCCTGCCTGTTAGGCAATGTTAGGCCTGTTTGTTACGCAATGTTAGGCCTGAAAGGCAATGTTAGGCCTGTTTGTTAGGCAATGTTAGGCCTGTTTGTTAGGCCTGTTTGTTAGGCAATGTTAGGCCTGTTTGTTAGGCAATGTTAGGCCTGTTTCTTAGGCAATGTTAGGCCTGAAAGGCAATGTTAGGCCTGAAAGGCAATGTTAGGCCTGTTTGATAGGCAATGTTAGGCCTGTTTGATAGGCAATGTTAGGCCTGTTTGTTAGGCAATGTTAGGCCTGTTTGTTAGGCCTGTTTGTTAGGCAATGTTAGGCCTGTTTGTTAGGCAATGTTAGGCCTGTTTGTTACACAATGTTAGGCCTGTTTGTTAGGCAATGTTAGGTCTCTTTGTTAGGCAATGTTAGGCTTGTTTGTTAGGCAATGTTAGGCCTGTTTGTTAGGCAATGTTAGGCCTGAAAGGCAATGTTAGGCCTGTTTGATAGGCAATGTTAGGCCTGTTTGATAGGTAATGTTAGGCCTGTTTGATAGGCAATGTTAGGCCTGTTTGATAGGCAATGTTAGGCCTGTTTGTTACGCAATGTTAGGCCTGTTTGATAGGCAATGTTAGGACTGTTTGTTACGCAATGTTAGGCCTGTTTGATAGGCAATGTTAGGCCTGTTTGTTAGGCAATGTTAGGCCTCTTTGTTAGGCAATGTTAGGCCTGTTTGTTAGGCCTGTTTGTTAGGCAATGTTAGGCCTGTTTGTTAGGCAATGTTAGGCCTGAAAGGCAATGTTAGGCCTGTTTGATAGGCAATGTTAGGCCTGTTTCTTAGGCAATGTTAGGCCTGTTTCTTAGGCAATGTTAGGCCTGAAAGGCAATGTTAGGCCTGTTTGATAGGCAATGTTAGGCCTGTTTGATAGGCAATGTTAGGCCTGTTTGATAGGCAATGTTAGGCCTGTTTGTTAGGCCTGTTTGTTAGGCAATGTTAGGCCTGTTTGTTACGCAATGTTAGGCCTGTTTGTTACACAATGTTAGGCCTGTTTGTTAGGCAATGTTAGGCCTGTTTGTTAGGCAATGTTAGGCCTGTTTGTTAGGCAATGTTAGGCCTGAAAGGCAATGTTAGGCCTGTTTGATAGGCAATGTTAGGCCTGTTTGTTAGGCAATGTTAGGCCTGTTTGTTAGGCAATGTTAGGCCTGTTTGTTAGGCAATGTTAGGCCTGTTTGTTAGGCAATGTTAGGCCTGTTTCTTAGGCAATGTTAGGCCTGAAAGGCAATGTTAGGCCTGAAAGGCAATGTTAGGCCTGTTTGATAGGCAATGTTAGGCCTGTTTGTTAGGCAATGTTAGGCCTGTTTGTTACACAATGTTAGGCCTGTTTGTTAGGCAATGTTAGGCCTGTTTGTTAGGCAATGTTAGGCCTGTTTGTTAGGCAATGTTAGGCCTGAAAGGCAATGTTAGGCCTGTTTGATAGGCAATGTTAGGCCTGTTTGTTAGGCAATGTTAGGCCTGTTTGTTAGGCAATGTTAGGCCTGTTTGTTAGGCAATGTTAGGCCTGTTTGTTAGGCAATGTTAGGCCTGTTTCTTAGGCAATGTTAGGCCTGTTTCTTAGGCAATGTTAGGCCTGAAAGGCAATGTTAGGCCTGAAAGGCAATGTTAGGCCTGTTTGTTAGGCAATGTTAGGCCTGTTTGTTAGGCAATGTTAGGCCTGTTTGTTAGGCAATGTTAGGCCTGTTTGTTAGGCAATGTTAGGCCTGTTTCTTAGGCAATGTTAGGCCTGTTTCTTAGGCAATGTTAGGCCTGAAAGGCAATGTTAGGCCTGAAAGGCAATGTTAGGCCTGTTTGATAGGCAATGTTAGGCCTGTTTGTTAGGCAATGTTAGGCCTGTTTGTTACACAATGTTAGGCCTGTTTGTTAGGCAATGTTAGGCCTGTTTGTTAGGCAATGTTAGGCCTGTTTGTTAGGCAATGTTAGGCCTGAAAGGCAATGTTAGGCCTGTTTGATAGGCAATGTTAGGCCTGTTTGTTAGGCAATGTTAGGCCTGTTTGTTAGGCAATGTTAGGCCTGTTTGTTAGGCAATGTTAGGCCTGTTTGTTAGGCAATGTTAGGCCTGTTTGTTAGGCAATGTTAGGCCTGTTTATTAGGCAATGTTAGGCCTGTTTCTTTGGCAATCCCCGCATGTGTTGCGGCTATCAAAAGGTTGTACACATTTTTCGAGCACACCGAAGACACACGGTTAGCACATGGACATACACGGATAACACCTTATCTGTGCACATTCACTCATCAATAGTCCTGACAAATCATTCACTTTAGGTTTTAAATGTTGCAGTTTTTATTTGGAAATTAGTGTGTAAATAGCAATCCCCCCTTTGTGCACACAGCGCAGAACTGTGTGCAGGAGGAAGCAGCAATTTCTTAGAGTGCAGCAGTGCCAATAGGACAGAGTGAGGCATGTGGAGAATATGACCGTTCTCATACAAAGCAGGCAGACAAAACGTATTGCTGCATTCTGCGAGGTAGCCTGTACTCTGACTATACTGCATAATGCAGAACTCCACAAGATAACATTGATCTACTGGCTGGGGGACCTCTCGTGCAGACTGATTAATAACAGCGGGATCACCATGTAATAGTAAACCACATGTGTATACAGCATTATTTTGGAGGTACAGTACATACTGAGGATATGTACACGGTAACCTACAGCTATTATAAGGCATACAGGAAGATGCTGCATAAACCTGGTACCCTAATTAGCATTGTGGCACAATGTAAGACTGGCACCAACAGATGGGCAACATCGATCCCAACAGGGGGAAACCATGGCACAGTTGGTGAACTTCTGTCTGCAGGTAATAAGCCACCTGGGCAGAGGAAAGTCCTAAATCGCCAGGTCTTCCCACTGATCTCAGACACATTCTCCTGGTTCTCAGAGAACATTACACTCATGGAAAACATAAACCAACTGTCGTCAAAGTTGTCTGAAAGCAGGAAGCGGGCGCGGAGGAGAAAGCTGCCATGTGGCCGGATGCTATGTATTTCTAATTAGTGCTATACATCTTTCAGCAGAGAGGGCCCTTTCTCTGGGAAACACAACGCACAGCCCTTGTTATTGTAACTGTCAGAGAGCGCCGGCACAGATAATCTCCAGGAAAAGGGATAAAAACGTCCCCCTGCCAGCAGGTCTGCTAAAGGTACAAGGCAGCGCTGCGCTCAGTCACAATCCAGCGAAGGAAATGACACAACGGACAATGGAAGGAAAAAAGAACAACACCGACTGGGCGCACAGGTACCGCATTGCACTGTGCATCCAACAGGGGGCACTGAGGAGCTCCAGAAACACCGGCCTGCAGGCAGCCATAGGAACTATTAGAGGATGGCTGTGGTCACACGAGCAGTATTTGTAAGCCAAAACCAGGAGTCGGTCATAAATGCAAAATTGGTGCATGTCTTTATACTTTACCTCTGATTGCTCCTCTGTTGTGAATTTGCTTTTTGCTCCCTCTAGTGGTTACTAGTTTTTTGACTCTGGTTTTTCTGTCATTCCTTTTATCCGCACCTGGGTCGTTAGTTAGGGGTGTTGCTATATAAGCTCCCTGGACCTTCAGTTCAATGCCTGGCAACGTAGTTATCAGAGCTAGTCTGCTGTGCTCTTGTCTACTGATCCTGGTTCCAGTTATATCAGCTAAGTCTGCCTTTTGCTTTTTGCTATTTGTTTTGGTTTTGTATTTTTGTCCAGCTTGTTCCAAATCTATATCCTGACCTTTGCTGGAAGCTCTAGGGGGCTGGTGTTCTCCCCCCGGACCGTTAGACGGTTCGGGGGTTCTTGAATTTCCAGTGTGGATTTTGATAGGGTTTTTGTTGACCATATAAGTTACCTTTCTTTATTCTGCTATCAGTAAGCGGGCCTCTCTGTGCTAAACCTGGTTCATTTCTGTGTTTGTCATTTCCTCTTACCTCACCGTCATTATTTGTGGGGGGCTTCTATCCAGCTTTGGGGTCCCCTTCTCTGGAGGCAAGAAAGGTCTTTGTTTTCCTCTACTAGGGGTAGCTAGATTCTCCGGCTGGCGCGTGTCATCTAGAATCAACGTAGGAATGATCCCCGGCTACTTCTAGTGTTGGCGTTAGGAGTAGATATATGGTCAACCCAGTTACCACTGCCCTATGAGCTGGATTTTTGTATTCTGCAGACTTCCACGTTCCTCTGAGACCCTCGCCATTGGGGTCATAACAGTTTGCCAGGCCAGTATTAAATGTTTAATGCATTGCAGAAGAGGGATTATAAGAAAGAAGATTCTGAGTTTTTTTTTTTTTTTTTTTTTCTTCTTCCCCTTTACCTCAGAGTGGCTATGCTTGCTGCAGACATGAATGTCCAGACCTTGATTACAAGTGTGGACCAGCTGGCTACTCGTGTGCAGGGCATACAAGACTATGTTATCAGAAATCCTAGGTCAGAACCTAAAATACCGATTCCTGAACTGTTTTCCGGAGACAGGTTTAAGTTTAGGAATTTCGTGAATAATTGTAAATTGTTTTTGTCCCTGAGACCCTGTTCATCAGGAGATTCTGCTCAGCAAGTAAAAATTGTTATTTCGTTCTTACGGGGCGACCCTCAGGATTGGGCTTTTTCGCTGGCGCCAGGAGATCCGGCATTGGCTGATCTTGATGCGTTTTTTCTGGCGCTCGGTTTACTTTATGAGGAACCCAATCTTGAGATTCAGGCAGAAAAGGCCTTGCTGTCTATGTCTCAGGGGCAGGACGAGGCTGAAGTGTATTGCCAAAAATTTCGGAAATGGTCCGTGCTGACACATTGGAACGAGTGTGCACTGGCCGCTAATTTTAGAAATGGCCTTTCTGAAGCCATTAAGAATGTTATGGTGGGTTTTCCCATTCCCACAGGTCTGAATGATACTATGGCACTGGCTATTCAAATTGACCGGCGGTTGCGGGAGCGCAAAACCGCAAATTCCCTCATGGTGTTGTCTGAACAGACACCTAATTCGGTGCAATGTGATAGAAAAACCGCAAATTCCCTCATGGTGTTGTCTGAACAGACACCTGATTTAATGCAATGTGATAGAATCCTGACTAGAAATGAGCGGAAAATTCATAGACGCCGGAATGGCTTGTGCTACTACTGTGGTGATTCTACACATGTTATCTCAGCATGCTCTAAACGTATAGCTAAGGTTGTTAGTCCTGTCACCGTTGGTAATTTGCAACCTAAATTTATTCTGTCTGTAACTTTGATTTGCTCACTGTCATCTTATCCTGTCATGGCGTTTGTGGATTCAGGTGCTGCCCTGAGTCTCATGGATCTCTCATTTGCTAAGCGCTGTGGTTTTACTCTTGAACCATTAGAAAATCCTATTCCTCTTAGGGGTATTGATGCTACACCATTGGCAGCAAATAAACCGCAGTATTGGACACAGGTTACCATGTGCATGACTCCTGAACACCGCGAGGTGATACGTTTCCTGGTTTTACATAAAATGCATGATTTGGTTGTTTTAGGGCTGCCATGGTTACAGACCCATAATCCAGTCCTGGACTGGAAGGCTATGTCAGTCTCAAGTTGGGGCTGTCGTGGTATTCATGAGGATTCCCTGCCTGTGTCTATTGCTTCTTCTACGCCTTCGGAAGTTCCGGAGTATTTGTCTGATTATCAGGATGTCTTCAGTGAGTCTGAGTCCAGTGCACTGCCTCCTCATAGGGACTGTGACTGTGCTATAGATTTGATCCCAGGCAGTAAATTTCCTAAGGGAAGACTGTTTAATCTGTCGGTACCTGAACATACCGCTATGCGTTCATATATCAAGGAGTCTCTGGAGAAAGGACATATTCGTCCGTCTTCTTCCCCTCTTGGTGCGGGATTCTTTTTTGTGGCAAAAAAGGACGGATCTTTGAGACCTTGTATTGATTATCGGCTTTTAAATAAGATCACTGTCAAATTTCAGTATCCTTTACCGCTGTTGTCTGACTTGTTTGCCCGGATTAAGGGTGCCAAGTGGTTCACCAAGATAGACCTTCGTGGTGCGTACAACCTTGTGCGCATTAAGCAAGGTGATGAATGGAAAACCGCATTCAATACGCCCGAAGGTCATTTTGAGTACTTGGTGATGCCTTTTGGGCTCTCCAATGCGCCTTCAGTTTTTCAGTCCTTTATGCATGACATTTTCCGGAAGTATCTGGATAAATTTTTGATTGTTTATCTGGATGATATTTTGGTTTTTTCTGATAATTGGGATTCGCATGTGGAGCAGGTCAGGTTGGTCTTTAAAATTTTGCGTGAAAATTCTTTGTTTGTCAAGGGCTCAAAGTGTCTCTTTGGTGTACAGAAGGTTCCCTTTTTGGGGTTCATTTTTTCCCCTTCTGCTGTGGAGATGGACCCAGTCAAGGTCCGAGCTATTCTTGATTGGACTAAGCCCTCGTCAGTTAAGAGTCTTCAGAAGTTCTTGGGCTTCGCTAACTTCTACCGTCGTTTTATCGCTAATTTTTCTAGCATTGTGAAACCTTTGACGGATATGACCAAGAAGGGCTCCGATGTAGCTAACTGGGCTCCTGCTGCCGTGGAGGCTTTCCAGGAGATGAAACGCCGGTTTACTTCGGCGCCTGTTTTGTGCCAGCCTGACGTCTCACTTCCCTTTCAGGTTGAGGTGGATGCTTCGGAGCTTGGGGCAGGGGCCGTTTTGTCGCAGAGAGGCCCTGGTTGCTCTGTTATGAAACCTTGTGCCTTTTTCTCTAGGAAGTTTTCGCCTGCCGAGCGAAATTATGATGTGGGCAATCGGGAGTTGTTGGCCATGAAATGGGCATTTGAGGAGTGGCGTCATTGGCTCGAGGGTGCTAAGCATCGTGTGGTGGTCTTGACTGATCACAAAAATCTGATGTATCTCGAGTCTGCTAAACGCCTTAATCCGAGACAGGCCCGCTGGTCATTGTTTTTCTCCCGCTTTGATTTTGTTGTCTCCTATTTACCAGGTTCAAAGAATGTGAAGGCCGATGCTCTTTCTAGGAGCTTTGTGCCTGATGCTCCTGGAGTCGCTGATCCTGTTGGTATTCTTAAAGATGGAGTTATCTTGTCAGCTATTTCTCCGGATCTGCGACGTGTGTTGCAGAGATTTCAGGCTGATAGGCCTGAGTCTTGTCCACCTGACAGACTGTTTGTCCCGGATAAGTGGACCAGCAGAGTCATTTCCGAGGTTCATTCCTCGGTGTTGGCAGGTCACCCGGGAATTTTTGGCACCAGAGATCTGGTGGCCAGGTCCTTTTGGTGGCCTTCCTTGTCAAGGGATGTGCGGTCATTTGTGCAGTCCTGTGGGACTTGTGCTCGAGCTAAGCCTTGCTGTTCTCGTGCCAGCGGTTTGCTCTTGCCCTTGCCTGTCCCGAAGAGACCTTGGACACATATCTCCATGGATTTCATTTCTGATCTTCCGCTATCTCAGGGCATGTCCGTTATCTGGGTGATATGTGATCGCTTCTCCAAGATGGTCCATTTGGTTCCTTTGCCTAAGCTGCCTTCCTCTTCCGATCTGGTTCCTGTGTTTTTCCAGAACGTAGTTCGTTTGCACGGCATCCCTGAGAATATTGTGTCAGACAGAGGATCCCAGTTCGTTTCCAGGTTCTGGCGATCCTTTTGTAGTAGGATGGGCATTGATTTGTCGTTTTCGTCTGCTTTCCATCCTCAGACTAATGGACAGACGGAGCGAACCAATCAGACTTTGGAGGCTTATTTGAGGTGTTTTGTCTCTGCTGATCAGGACGATTGGGTGACATTCTTGCCGTTGGCTGAGTTTGCCCTTAATAATCGGGCTAGTTCCGCCACCTTGGTTTCGCCTTTTTTCTGCAACTCTGGTTTCCATCCTCGCTTTTCTTCGGGTCATGTGGAGCCTTCTGACTGTCCTGGGGTGGATTCTGTGGTGGATAGGTTGCAGCAGATCTGGAATCATGTGGTGGACAACTTGAAGTTGTCACAGGAGAAGGCTCAGCGCTTTGCCAACCGCCGCCGCGGTGTGGGTCCCCGACTACGCGTTGGGGATTTGGTATGGCTTTCTTCCCGCTTTGTTCCTATGAAGGTCTCCTCTCCCAAATTTAAACCTCGTTTTATTGGGCCTTACAAGATATTGGAAATCCTTAATCCTGTATCTTTTCGTCTGGATCTTCCTGTGTCGTTTGCTATTCACAATGTATTTCATAGGTCCTTGTTGCGGCGGTACATTGTGCCTGTAGTTCCTTCTGCTGAGCCTCCTGCTCCGGTGTTGGTTGAGGGTGAGTTGGAGTACGTGGTGGAGAAGATCTTGGATTCTCGCCTCTCCAGGCGGAGGCTTCAGTACCTGGTCAAGTGGAAGGGCTATGGTCAGGAGGATAATTCCTGGGTGGTCGCCTCTGATGTTCATGCGGTCGATTTAGTTCGTGCCTTTCATGCCGCTCATCCTGATCGCCCTGGTGGTCGTGGTGAGGGTTCGGTGACCCCTCACTAAGGGGGGGGGTACTGTTGTGAATTTGCTTTTTGCTCCCTCTAGTGGTTACTAGTTTTTTGACTCTGGTTTTTCTGTCATTCCTTTTATCCGCACCTGGGTCGTTAGTTAGGGGTGTTGCTATATAAGCTCCCTGGACCTTCAGTTCAATGCCTGGCAACGTAGTTATCAGAGCTAGTCTGCTGTGCTCTTGTCTACTGATCCTGGTTCCAGTTATATCAGCTAAGTCTGCCTTTTGCTTTTTGCTATTTGTTTTGGTTTTGTATTTTTGTCCAGCTTGTTCCAAATCTATATCCTGACCTTTGCTGGAAGCTCTAGGGGGCTGGTGTTCTCCCCCCGGACCGTTAGACGGTTCGGGGGTTCTTGAATTTCCAGTGTGGATTTTGATAGGGTTTTTGTTGACCATATAAGTTACCTTTCTTTATTCTGCTATCAGTAAGCGGGCCTCTCTGTGCTAAACCTGGTTCATTTCTGTGTTTGTCATTTCCTCTTACCTCACCGTCATTATTTGTGGGGGGCTTCTATCCAGCTTTGGGGTCCCCTTCTCTGGAGGCAAGAAAGGTCTTTGTTTTCCTCTACTAGGGGTAGCTAGATTCTCCGGCTGGCGCGTGTCATCTAGAATCAACGTAGGAATGATCCCCGGCTACTTCTAGTGTTGGCGTTAGGAGTAGATATATGGTCAACCCAGTTACCACTGCCCTATGAGCTGGATTTTTGTATTCTGCAGACTTCCACATTCCTCTGAGACCCTCGCCATTGGGGTCATAACACTCCTCACCTGCTTTTGGCTTACAAATACTGATGTAAACTACTGACCAAATACCGATAGTAGAACAAGGGTGTGTGTGTTTTAAGGGAATCTGTCAGCAAGTTTTGGCTGCCCCATCTGAGAGGAGAATGATCTAGGGGCAGGGACCCCGATTCCTATGATGTATCACTTACTGGGCTGCTTAGTGTAGTTTTTATAAAGTTACTGTTATATCAACAGATCACTAGAGGATTTGTAAACCTGCTGTGTAACCACACGCGACCAATGAATGGCTGATTTCTGCCTATGCACAGTGTACACAAAGCTACCTATCAGATATGTGGGTGGGGTTATACAGAGCTCAGCATTCAGAGCTGAGCAGCACTGGTAGATCTGCAGCAGATAAAGTTTTTATTTAAAACTGCAGCACCCAGTAATAATAAAAAAAAAGTAATATCTCTGGAGTCAGGGTCTCTGCCCCTGCATCAAATCGTCCTCAGATGGACAGCAAAACCCTGGTGACAGATTCCCTTTAACTTAAAACTATCTCTTGAAACATTCCAAACCTTTTGCTATCTTTTTGTACCCTTTTCCTTGTTCGTGCAATGTAATGTGCACTTAAAGCGAATCTGTCAGCAGGATTTTGCTAAATAAACTACAGACAGTGTCAGGTTGGCAGCGTTAAACGGAGTAAAATGATACCTGGGATGAATAAATCCGTCTTGTGGTTGTTGTGTAATCAGTGTACTCTGTAGGCAGAGTCCTGTCTTCCTGCTCTAATCCACAGAAACCAAGGAAAGACCTGTCCACAGGCCGCCCCGAAACACAAACTGCCTGTCTCTATGATGAGGAATATGTTTCATCAAAGTTCCTGACGATTTTTTGCTTTTTTCTATGGAGCAGGTAGACAACTTTTTTATATACACTCATAATGTATCAATTAGAAAGGAATAAAATCAGATGCAAATCTGAAGCACAAAGTATATATTCAATGTATCATTGTTTTACAAAGATCCCCATAGAGCTGAATGGCAGAGCCTGAGCCGCAAAATGGATGAGGTTAAGAGATGCTCCGAGTGTCATTGACCGGAGAAACAGATCTGTTGTTAAAACTTGTGTGTATGGATCAATGAAACTCCATGGGTCGGAGTGCTGGCTGAGAAAAAAAAATGGACGTGTCACATGGATATCTGAATGTAGCTCAAATTAATAATTTTGTTTGCAATTTTATATAACGAATACACACGCTCATAACACTAAGGGAACAACACTGGCAAATTGCAGTATTACAGTAGCCATTGTGAGTTTCCCTTACTTTGGTGCAAATGAAAAGGTGGCAACAAGTGCAGTGGAGAAACAACAGCGAGGCAACTGCCAACAAGATGGTAAGATGGTGGCCACAGACGATTACACTCTCCTGATCCTTTCTTTCCTTACGATCCTTCTATAGTTTTGCTCCCTACTAGCGTCCTTGTCACATATAGTAGAATGACGAGATATATTATGATATTCAAGTGGCACAGATAGTCCAGCTTCTCCAGGACGAGCCATCCATATGTGCAATCACAAGGTTTACTGCATCTCACCACAGAATTTCTAGAGAAGTTTCCAAAACAGAGGTCGTTACATAAGGAAAGCTGGTCAGAGCTGTAGACAGGCATCAACCAGAATGGTTTCTGTATCTTTGCACACAAAATAAAAAAAAAAAAAAGAGGAGCACTGCCAAAGCCCAACAAAACGAACTTGAACTTCAATGTGCTACAGGAGTGCATGTTTCTGACCAAATGTTCAAAAAGACAAGACTCCATGATGATGGCATGGAGGTCTGACGTCTTGCGGTAGGACCTCTGGTCAGAGCACAGCACCATGAAGTACAATTGGCATATGCCAAAGAACAGCAGAACTGGCAGGTCAATCTTTGGTGCCTCGTTCTCTGCACAGATAAGAGTAGGTTTACACTGAGCACATGTGACAGATATAAAATGGAGAAGGAAAAATGTGGGTTGACCGCTGCTGATGAACAGTAGATGATCGAGGAGACCACAGAATATTCAATGCGGTTTATTTGTCAACGCATTTCAAAGTAATTTGACTTCTTCATCAGGGCAAACTACACAATTGAAACATGAAAGTCTGGAGGTGAACGTTATGCTTCCTGAAACATCATCCAACATGACGAGTTTGGCAGTGGGTCGGTGATGGTCTGAGAAGGAACGTCCTTGGAAGATCCCACATACCTCCATGAAATGCAAACACCCTGACTGCTGCTAGGTACCAGTATGAAATCCTCAGAGCCATTGTCAGGGCACTGATGTAGAGGGCCCTGCGTTCCATGACATGAGGTCAGAGTGTGATGATGATGGAGGCATTTATGATATTGACTGACCCTCACATGCCCTAGACATGAATCCCAATTAAGAACTTCTAAGACATTATCCGACACCACCAAGTAGCACCACAGAAGGTCCAGGAGCCCACTGATGCACTCATAAAAAAGATACTCCAAGCCATCATCTCCTGTCTCACAAGGAAGACTATCAAACAAATAAAAAAAAAACTGACCATCACAGACAAACTAAGTGTGAACAGGTGCTTACTTAGTCACCATCTCATATACACTCAAACAAAAAAGGCAGCACTCTGTGGCGCCATAGCATGCAAATATGAAAATTAAATTGCATTACTGCTCTAGAAATATGAAAAATTGAGAAAGTTTAGCGCATAAATTGGCCAACTCATGTGTACCTGGAAGCCAGGTTAAGGCATTTCTTGTTTCCAGGACCTAACATAATGCCAGTCCTCTCTTAGAATAAAGTCTTCATCTGTATGGGAACCGAATATGAATCCTTTCTTAGACTAAAATCTCTCTCTCTGTGGGGGTAGTGGTCCTGCTGTGATTAAAAACGCCTGTGGCTAAAAGGCGGAGTGCTCGGTCAGAAGGCTAATGAGTACAAATTTCAAAAAACTGACCATCACATCCAAACATAAACTAAGTGTGATCAGGTGCTAACCTAGAGTCACCAACTCATATACTGTACACACAAACAAAAAAGGCAACACTCTGTAATGAAGACTATTGGCAGTCCTTACAGGCCCGTGAGGGCTATACACTAATGAGTCTCATTAGCTGCCTGTTATTTATCTCTTTAAATTGATTTTTGGGGCAACTTGGGATTGAGCCATCAGTTGCATTTAAAAATCATGCACCAATTCTGCTGTTTTTTGGGTTAATTTTAAGCCATTCAATTTTTAGCACAAATAAATAGATAACTTTGCTGTACGTAGTTAGTATGGCTATAGGGATAACCAAATTTTTATGATTTTCGGGGGTTCTCCTACTCGAAGCCAACACACTTATAATTCCTAAGCGTGATAATCGTGCATGCGGCCCATTTTTTGCAGGTTGTGCTGTACTTTTTATTGATACCATTTTGGAGTCCATATGACTCTCTGATCCCTGTATTCCATTTTTCCCCCTCAGAGGTGGCGTAAACTAAATTTCCTGATTCTGCCATTTTAATTTTTTTTTTTCCTTCCAGCATTTGGCTCTTGAGATAAATGCTTACATGTTTTTTATTAGTTCAGATAATTATGCACATCATTATACCAATTTTTTTTCAACCATTTACATTTTTGAATAGGGGGAGTGGGATAATGATGAAAAAATATTAACAAAAAGAAAATATAAAAGTTAAAATACAATTTTATCATTCCCCTTAGGGGACTTGATCCTGCAATATCATAGTAACTGTGCATACCATAGTGTACTGTGAGACTGACTATTCCCTAAGATGCCCAGCCACCGGCTTGGCTTCCATGTGTTCTAACTGGGCAGACTCAGGACCGTCAATGGGCCCCAGGACAAAACAACCCATCAGCAGCCTGTAATATCTGGCCATTATATTGAAGCATATTGAATGGGGAGAATTGTCCATACAATCACATACCCATAGACACAAACTACTGCAATTTACTTTTATGTTGAATCCAATTGACTCAACAAATACCAGAAAAATCTATGCAAAATGTTCACCGATATCAGACTAGTCTAAGCTGTGATGTGATCTTCAGGGTGCAAAAATCTAGTATTCTAAAAATAATACGATGTATTAAATATATGCCAAAAAGATACTGTGACAACACAGTATTTAACCCCTTCATGACCCAGCCTATTTTGACCTTAATGACCTGGCCATTTTTTGCAATTCTGACCAGTGTCCCTTTATGAGGTAATAACTCAAGAACGCTTCAACGGATCCTAGCGATTCTCAGACTTTTTTTTCGTGACATATTAAGCTTCATGTTAGTGATAAATTTAGGTCGATAATTTTTGCGTTTATTTGTGAAAAGAAACAGAAATTTGGCGAAAATTTTGAAAATTTTGCAATTTTCAAATTTTGAATTTTTATTCTGTTAAACCAGAGAGTTATGTCACACAAAATAGTTAATAAATAACATTACCCACATGTCTACTTTACATCAGCATAATTTTGGAAACAAAATTTTTTTTTGCTAGGAAGTTATAAAGGGTTAAAATTTGACCAGCGATTTCTCATTTTTACAACAAAATTTACAAAACCATTTTTTTGGGGGACCACCTCACATTTGAAGTCACTTTGAGGGGTCTACAGGGCTGAAAATACCCAAAAGTGACACCATTCTAAAAACTGCACCCCTCAAGGTGCTCAAAACCACATTCAAGAAGTTTATTAACCCTTCAGGTGCTTCACAGCAGCAGAAGCAACATGGAAGGAAAAAATGAACATTTAACTTTTTAGTCACAAAAATGAACTTTTAGCAACATTTTTTTTTATTTTCCCAAGGGTAAAAGGATAAACTGGACCCCGAAAGTTGTACAATTTGTCCTGAGTACACCGATACCCCATATGTGGGGGGGAATCACTGTTTGGGTGCACGACAGGGCTCGGAAGGGAGGGAGCGCCATTTTACTTTTTGAATGAAAAATTGGCTCCAATCTTTAGCGGACTCCATGTCGCATTGATGCGACGTTCACATTTGCGTTGTGCGGCGCAGTGTCGGCGACGCAACGCACAACGCATGCAAAACGCAGCGTTTTTTGACGCATGCGTTCATTTTTGCATGATTTTTGGAGCAGAAAAAAACTGCATCATGCAGCGTCCTCTGCGCCCTGACAGTTGCGTCAAAATGACGCATGCGTCACAAAACGCAAGACAACGCATGTCCATGCGCCCCCCATGTTAAATATAGGGGCGCATGACGCATGCGTCGCCGCGGCTGCGCCGCACAACGCTAGTGTAAACGTAGCATAAGAGCGCCCCTGTGTGCCTAAAGATTGGAGCTCCCCACAAGTGACCCCATTTTGGAAACTAGACCCCCCAAGGAACTTATCTAGATGCATAGTGAACACTTTCAACCCCCAGGTGCTTCACAAATTGATCCGTGAAAATGAAAAAGTACTTTTTTTTTTTCACAAAAAATTTTTTTTACCCTCAATTTTTTTGTTTTCACATAGGTAACAGGATAAAATGGATCCTAAAATTTGTTGGGCAATTTCTCCTGAGTACGCCGATGCCTCATATGTGGGGGTAAACTACTGTTTGGGCACACAGCAAGGCTCGGAAGGGAAGGAGCGCCATTTGACTTTTTGAATGGAAAATTAGCTCCAGTTGTTAGCGGACACCATGTCGTGTTTGGATAGCCCCTGTGTGCCTAAACATTGGAGCTCCCCACAAGTGACCCCATTTTGGAAACTACACCCCCCAAGGAACTTATCTAGATGTGTGATGAGCACTTTGAACCCCCAAGTGCTTCACAGAAGTTTATAACGCAGAGCTATGAAAATAAAAAATCATTTTTCTTTCCTCAAAAATTATTTTTTAGCCCACAATTTTATATTTTTCTAGGGTAACAGGAGAAATTGGACCCCAAAAGTTGTTGTCCAGTTTGTCCGGAGTACGCTGATACCCCATATGTGGGGGTAAACCACTGTTTGGGCACATGTCGGGGCTCGGAAAGGAAGTAGTGACGTTTTGAAATGCAGACTTTGATGGAATGGTCTGCGGGGTCATGTTACGTTTGCAGAGCCCCTGATGTGCCTAAATAGTAGAAACCCCCCACAACTGACCCCATTTTGGAAACTAGAGCCCAAAAGGAACTTATCTAGATGTGTGGTGAGCACTTTGAACCCCCCAAGTGCCTCACAGAAGTTTATAACGCAGAGCCGTGAAAATAAAAAATCATTTTTCTTTACTCAAAAATTATTTTTTAGCCCGCAATTTTTTTATTTTTACAAAGGTAACAGCAAAAATTGGACCCCAAAAGTTGTTGTCCACTTTGTCCTGAGTACGCTGATACCCCTTATGTGGGGTTAAACCACTGTTTGGGCACATGTCGGGGCTCGGAAAGGAAGTAGTGACGTTTTGAAATGCAGACTTTGATGGAATGGTCTGCGGGTGTCACATTGCATTTGCAGAGCCCCTGATGTACCTAAACAGTAAAAACCCACGATAAGTGACCCCATTTTGGAAACTAGACCCCCCAAGGAACTTATTTAGATTTGTGGTGAGCACTTTGAACCCCCAAGTGCTTTGCAGAATTTTATAACGCAGAGCCGTGAAAATAAAAAATCCTTTTTTTCCCCACAAAAATAATTGTTTAGCCCCCATTTTTTTATTTTTCCAAGGGTAACAGGAGAAATTAGATCCCCAAAATTGTTGTACAATTATTCCTGAGTACGCTGATACCCCATATGTGGGGGTAAACCACTGTTTGGGCACACGTCGGGGCTCGGAAGGGAGGGAGCACCATTTGACTTTTTGAAAGCAAGTTTGGCTGAAATCAATGGTGGCGCCATATCGTGATTGGAGACCCCCTGATGTGCCTAAAAAGTGGAAACCCCTCAATTCTAACTCCAACACTAACCCCAACACACCCCTAACTCTAATCCCAATCTTAACCATAACCGTAATCACAACCCAACCCCCAACACACCCCTAATCACAACCCTAACCCCAACACACCCCTATCCCTAACCCCAACCCTAACCCCAACACACAACCAACCCTGATCCCAACCCTAACCATAACCCTAACCACAAGCCTAACACCCTAACCTCAACACACCCATAATCTTACCCCCAATTCCAACCCTAATTTCAACCCTAACTCTAGTTCCAGCCCTAACCCTAAGGCTATGTGCCCTCGCTGCGGTTTCGTGTGCGGATTTTTCCGCACCATTTTTGAAAAATCCGCAGGTAAAACGTACTGCGTTTTACTTGCGGATTTACTGTGGATTTCCAGTGTTTTTTGTGCGGATTTCACCTGCGGATTCCTATTGAGGAACAAGTGTAAAACGTTGCGGAATCCGCACAAAGAATTGACATGTTGCGGAAAATACAACGCACAGCGGATTTGGTTTTCCATAGGTTTACATGGTACTGTAAATGTGATGGAAAACTGCCACGAATCCGCAGCGGCCAATCCGCTGCGGATCCGCAGCCAAATCCGCACCATGTGCACATAGCCTAAATCTAACCCTAATTGCAACCCTAACCCTAGCCCTACCTTTAACCCTAACTCTAGTTCTAACCCTAACCCTAGTTCTAACCCTAAAGTGGAAAAATAAAAATAAATATATTTATTTAATTATTTTCCCTACCTATGGGGGTGATAAGGGGGGGCTTTATTTACTATTTTTTTTTTTATTTTGATCACTGTGATATAACCTATCACAGTGATCAAAATGTACCTGTAACGAATCTGCCGGCCGATTCGGCAGGCGCAGTGCGCATGCGCCCACCATTTTGGAAGATAGCGGCACCCATCGAAGATGCCAGACGGAGCTCCTGGGACTCCAGCGGTACGGGGGGTGGGATCAGACAGCGGGGGGGCACCGGAGGGGAGAGGAAAGCAGCGTAGGGCAGCAAAGCACCAAAGTACCGAATGGAGGGGAGGAAAGACTGACAGCAGCGGCAGATCGCCGCTGTCAGTAGGTGGGGGGGGTCAGATCGCGGTCTCCAGCCATGGCCGATGATATTGCAGCATCGGCCATGGCTGGATTGTAATATTTCACCAAATTTCACAGGTGAAATATTACAAATTGCTCTGATTGGCTGTTGCACTTTCAACAGCCAATCAGAGTGATCGTAGCCACGTGGGGGCAAAGCTACCACCCCTGGGCTAAAGTACCACTCCCCCTGTCCCTGCAGATCGGGTGAAATTGGAGTTAACCCTTTCACCCGATCTGCAGGGATGCGATCCCTCCATGACGCCACATAGGAGTCACAGGTCGGATTGACACCGACTTTCATGTCGCCTACGTGGCGTCACAGGTCGGGAAGAGGTTAATCTTAATTATCCAGAAAGCTATTTTCAGCAATCCAGGAGGCATAGACTGGTATCTTTATGTTGACTTTGAATGCATGTGTTTATTTGGTTGGTCAAGAAACACAGATTATTGTTCATATGAACCTTTAACATTGACTTACGAGTTGACGTTTGTTGCCACTTATTGTCTGCAATCTTTGCAAAGCAGGGATGCAGGGTCATTGAACAATGGATGTTTGCTAAATATGTTGATTGACCATTGTGGGTTGTGTGGCTTGTTGACCTTCAAATCCGAGAAGGAGGAACTATGCAGATTGATTAAATATTCAAACAATGCGAGTTAATCTCATCACACCTTTCCCTTGACCTCCGGATGATGGCTTGAAGGACAACAGTTGTGAACTATATAAGGGAGATATGCCTCTGTAACAAGAGGACCAGAGACTCTTTACAAAACCACAGCCAGGAGCACTCTACAGGACAGCTGCAAGGACAACATGGCTCCATCATGAGGGACATAGATTTTATATTCTATAAGATGTGAGTAGTATTATTCGCATGGCAATAGGAGTGTGGGCATTGAGATGATCCCTGGTCCATGCGGTCCTGAGCCAGCAGACGAGACCACCCAATGAACCCCCCCTTCCTTGTGTCTCCACATTTGGTGGCAGAGTGGGAAACTACTCAGCCTGGTGGATATGAGGGAGCTGCAGGTGACTGGTGTTCGCAGACACTGTCCAGGGCTCCACAACCAGGGAGGCATATAGACAGACCCAGCAGGCCATAGGTGAGGCATACACAGCAGGTTTTGGACGCCACCATTTCTAACCCTCCGTGTCTCCACAGATACCCATTTGGCAATTTGAGAATATACACTGGAAGCACAGTGTGAACACAGCTTTAAGGGTACTGTCACACAGTGCAATTTTGATCGCTACGACGGCACGATTCGTGACGTTCTAGCGATATCGTTACGATATCGCTGTGTCTGACACGCTACTGCGATCAGACATCACGCTGAGAATCGTACGTCGTAGCAGATCGTTTGGAACTTTCTTTCGTCGCTTGATCACCCGCTGACATCGCTGGATCGTTGTGTGTGACAGCGATCCAGCGATGTGTTCGCTTGTAACCAGGGTAAACATCGGATAACTAAGCGCAGGGCCGCGCTTAGTAACCCGATGTTTACCCTGGTTACCAGCGTAAACGTTAAAAAAACAAACAGTACATACTTACATTCCGGTGTCTGTCCTCCGGCGTCTCAGCTTCTCTGCACTGTGAGCGCCTGCCGGCCGGAAAGCGAGCACAGCGGTGACGTCACCGCTCTGCTTTCCGGCCGCTGTGCTTACACAGTGCAGAGAAGCTGAGACGCTGGGGACAGACACCGGAATGTAAGTATGTACTGTTTGTTTTTTTAACGTTTACGCTGGTAACCAGGGTAAACATCGGGTTACTAAGCGCGGCCCTGCGCTTAGTAACCCGATGTTTAACCTGGTTACCCGGGGACTTCGGCATCGCTCCAGCGCCGTGATTGCAACGTGTGACCGCAGTCTACGACGCTGGAGCGATAATCATACGACGCTGCGACGTCACGGATCGTGCCGTCGTAGCGACGAAAATTGCACTGTGTGACAGTACCCTTAGACTCTCATTGAGTTGAATCATTAGCCGATATACATGATGGTAATTTAAAAATCTGTAATCCAACAAGGAAAACAAACCAGGGATATATAAACAGGCCTATAAAATGAGCAGAGTGTATTATATTTGTGCCTATCATTTATCCAAGGTTTTTTGTTTTCTGATCCATCCAAATACCACAAAAGTCAATACCAACCAACATATCATAAAAGCGCGCTTTTTCAGTTTATTTGTAGTCATATAACCAATCAGAAAGACAGTTCAGACCATCAGTCACGCCATTAATCATAGTGGCCACGTATATGGCTTAAAGTGGATCTGTGAGCAGCCTGCACAATATAAACAGCATACATTAAATACATTTCTGAGGATGCAGTATTTAAGTAGAAAATATATTATAAATGTATATAAAGAAATATTTTGTATAACACTCATTATGTATATATACAATATACACACTACATACATATAATATATGTGAGTGTAGAATTAGCATTCTTACACAAGAGGGTGGGGAACTTCTGTAGACAGTTGGTTCATGTCCACTGACATGGATGTTCTGTAAAAGTCAAAGCTTTACCGTTTATCATCTCTGCAGGCATAGTCAAAAACAATGGCCCTGCCAAGTACCCAGCAGGAAAGGACAGACAGCGCTCACCTAACAGCGCCTGCAAGTTATTAGCTGGGATTTATCTCTCAGACACATCGAGGATTTCATGTATGAATCAGTCCATACCCAGACAAAGCCCTGGCAGGGAATCCCACCAGAGCTCAGAGGAAGTGGGCAGCCCAGCACCCGTCTGACACACGGGAGGGAGCAGACGGCTACTTCATACCAACAGCTGGATTATAAAGCTGGAGCCAACAAACAACTCCAATGCCCAAACCACTTCATGCAGAGACCCAGGAGGAATACTGAGCAGACTACAAGCCTTGGCACAATGTCCGCACTAGCAACATGTCAGATCTCCTAGTGAGGGTGGCACATGAGAGTAAAAGGGCTGGACTTCATGAAGTACAGACTGTAAACATGCCATGTATATAAGAAAAGAGATTTTGGGCTGAACGCCCTAGCCAGCTCACCGACTGCCCCAGGTGTACAGAACTCAGTCAGGATCTGATGTGGATCGGCCGAGCGACGCGTTTCGATCCTAATATGGAGAGATATGACAAAGATCCATATTAGGACCGAAACGCGTCGCTCGGCTGCCAGTGCCTGGTGTGTCCATCCACATGTTATGAAGATTCTGCAGTCTGCTATGTTTTAATTTCGGAAGAGTAAAGGAATGGTTTTAGGAGCTGGAACGTCTACTCTTTGTATATTACTGATGCCATGTCCTAAGCCTATCACCTCCCGTCCCGAGATAAGAATGACTTACTAATGCCTCTTCACTCTTTTATGGAGGATCCTTATTTCTTCTGTCAGGAAAGTTCATAGCACTGGGCCAATGTTATTCTGGGGCGCTAATCATATTGTCCCAAAGGCAGGAAAACGGAAGAACAGAGCCATGACACACTGGTATGAGAGCAACACGATTCTTCTGTATTTGGGGAGTGGGAGAAAATCCTGCTCAGTACTTTGCAAATTATCTTTTCTCAGAAGAAACAGCTTATCATCTTGTTTGGCAGCGCCTCTCTGTACATGGTGTGTTGGGCGCCCGAAAAACAAAATGTCAGATCTTTATCCAGAAGGAGCCCATAAGATCACTTGGTACTTGGTTCCTTGCTGTAATACACTGGACACTTGGCACGCTTTATGGACTGTTTTTCCAGGAATCTCATGTTTTAGTGAAGGAAAAACATATCCATCATAGATGGCTGAAGAGGACCAACACCCTTTTCTTACCCTGTTCCCCACTTTTCTCCACTCCCCAACCCTCATCACTGTGGGTGATGCTTATTACTTAACAAGTAGCATTTAGGAATGGAAGACTGAGCCCGATTCTTTATTACTTTTTTGCCTATTTTATCTACCCTGTTCTCCTGCTCTTTTTGTTTTGCACAAAATGTTTCCTTTAACCCCTTAGTAACCAAGTTGCATTTTTTAAAATCTTACGTGTCACATTATGTGGTAATAATTCTTGAATGCTCCTACAGTACAGTGATTCTGACAGTTTTTTTGGGACACATTGTACTTTATGTTGGCAATCTATTTAGGTTAATATGTTTTGCATTTTTCATGAAAATTTCAAAAAATTAGCAATTTTTATATATTGAATAATTAAATCCTGAAACCAGATACTTATACTGTACACCACTGATAATAAATACCATTTCCCATATGTCTACTTTACAGCAGCATCGTGTTTCAAACTTTTATTTTTTATTTTGTTAGGATGCTAGAAGGCTTAAAATTTTGTAACAATTTTTCATTTTCTTTCTCAAGGACATTTCCAAATGTTTCAGTTTTGAAGTGACTAAGTGCATCATATATTGGAAAAACACCAGAATTTATACCATTTTTATTTAAAAAATGCACCCCTCAATTTATTATAATCTGTTGTCAGTCAGGAAAATTGTTAACCCTTCAGGTGTTACAAAGGAATTAAGGCAAATAGGAATGAAAAAAAATCAATTATTTTTTCCACTAAATGTTTTAGCCCCAATTTTTTTTTCATTTATACAAGAGGTAATAAGAGAAAATTAACTCAACAGGCCACCGTACCCAGAGGTCATTAATTGGCTCGGTCAGAGATTGCCCGATCGCATTGTGTGGATAGGGTTAACGCAGGAGCCCACTCCCTCTTTTAATCATCTAAATACCGCTGTCACGATTGAAAGCAGAATCTAAGGGTACCGTCACACAGTGCCATTTTCATCGCTATGACGGCACGATTCGTGACGTTGCAGCGTCGTATGATTATCGCTCCAGCGTCGTAGACTGCGGTCACACGTTGCAATACACGGCGCTGGAGCGATAATTTCATGACGTATTTGCGATGTAGAAGCCGTTGGTTACTGTGCGCACATCGTATACAACCTGTGTCACACGATGCAATCATGCCGCCACAGCGGGACACTAGACGACGAAAGAAAGTTTCAAACGATCTGCTACAACGTACGATTCTCAGCAGGAATCCGGATCGCAGTAGCGTGTCAGACACAACGATATCGTAACGATATCGCTAGAACGTCACGAATCGTGCCGTCGTAGCGATGAAAATGGCACTGTGTGACGGTACCCTAAGGGTTTTGTAGTAAAACCAATCAAGACAGATCCAGCGGCATTTTCGCCCTCTTGGGACTCATTCCCTGGTGCCATATTACAAAAAAAAAAAACACAAGAGGAATAAGGCCCCTCAATGACTGTCATTATGTGTGGTTGTAAAGGGGTTAAGTTAGGACCTATTCTGAAGTCTTATTTTCGACTTTTTTTTCAGTTTTCCATTTGTAGGTGCAACGGATTGTGGCTAATTCAATAATTGCAACTTTTTAAAAAGTAACAATTTTGGGTTTAAATTAACATCTAGTGGGGTTATTTATTTATTTTTTTTAGATTTTTTTCTCCAAATAATAACAGTTACATGCAAAAAAAAAGATCCTTTTTCATTTGCATAAAATTCATAAGAAGGTGCACCAACTTGAAGATGTGCACAAATGAATACCAGAGGACGAAAACAAGGAAACCCGTAAGTGATGAATGAGCCCTGTGTGTAGCACGGTGGGTAATATGAAGTGTAATCTGTGCGGCATGTCGCCCTCTCACGCAATGTATGATGTTTAAAACTTTAGAGTAAGGGGTTAATGTATCCCAATGCGACCACATTCTGTAAAAAAAAAAAAAAAAGGACGGTCATTAATGATTTCAAATTGTCTAATATCTGCTCAGTTTGTCAGTCATACTGCCGGCACCGATAGTGTTATGTCACCATAGTGAACAGCCTGGGTACAGGAAATCGCTAAGATTACTACAGTAATTCTACATACTAAGGTTTTCTAGAGAAAGTGCTAATAATAGCAAATTAGCAGAAATAAAAAACCAGTCAGCTTCCAGGGACCGCGTCATCATGAGGCTGTTATAGGCACACACCGCCAGACGTCTGCACGATGATTTTTCTCCTGATTTCTGAGCAGATCATCCTTATATTACATGCTAGAATATATTGTTCACTATAAAATGTTTGCTGTCCTCATCACTCATATTGTGATTCTTAATCTATTCCTTATGTATTAGAGGTTCCCCATATTGACAATTGAGAAGAATAGTGTGAGAAAAATCCAAGAAGCAGGCACTGCTGGCGTGGAGGGGTTAGTTTATTAAAAGACTAAATATAAAGCCAAAAAACTAAACTGAGTTGACCCTGACAATCAATAAATCCGCAGCGGTTTGTACGTGCTGAGAAATGATTGGCCGCTCACACAACTTTAAATTCAATTTGGAGCAACAGGGAAGGGGGATTCTCTGGTGCCGGCGGTGAGGCCGAGCGATCATGCGACTATATGCATACCCCCGGCCATATTCCAGATAGACATGCTCGGCCTCGCTCAATTCACTTGTATCATTACTAACATTTCACAAAAACAACCCATCGAGGTAACAAAAATGAAGAGATCTCTTTTATGTTGGCGATTAAAAAATACAATGAAAATTATAATAGTCTGTGAAATCCAAGAAATCCATTTTGTTTTTCCTGAAACAGCCCCATCCATGGGCTATTCTATGGTATAGGTATAAGCAATAAGGCTAATGGTCTCTTATAGACAAATCCTCAGACTGACAGTAACTGCACGGGATGCTCAGGTCACAGGTTTTGCTGTAAAGAGAAGTCTTCCTATTTAGAGAGGACCCGTCACAAGTATAAAAAAAAAAAAAAAGTCATTTTTAATTTTATTTATTCCGACTGCTCCCCTGATTATTCCAATTTAGTTTTGTTTCCTTTTTATTCCCTCATACACACGCAGAGATAAGGGACTTTTCATATAGTGCAAATTTTTATGGCGCAGCGCCCAACCCGCAGCGCTTACTGATCGTGTGCACAAAACCTAGGAGGACTAATAAATAAATGCAGTAAAAAAAAGAAATAATACATGTGGCATCAACGCATCCATAAAAGTCTGATGAAAAAATAGAATTAAATTAGCCCGACTGGTAAGCACAGTAAACAGAAAAAAATAAAAATTAAGAAGTGATCAAAAAATGTATCTATCCCAAAATGGTATCAATAAAAACCTTGCTTGTCCCAAAAATAAAAAAGCAACAAAGATTTATTTATTTTATTTTATTTTTTTTTTTTTTACAAATTCCTGATTTTTTTTTTATCGCTAAAATAGTAATAGTAATTTAAAAAAGGGAGCAACTTTGACATCGCCGTATGTGGTGTTTTATTTTTTTTTTTGCAATTTCACGGCAATAGGATTTTTTTCCCCTATTTTCCAGTATACTATGTGGTAAAATGAATGGTGTCATTCAGAAGTTTTGGCTCTTGGAAGGGGAGGGGGAAGAAAAGAAAGAGCGAAAACTGAAAATGAACAATTGTCAATTCCATTGTTAGGAGGGGGATAAAGAACGGACACTTTCCATAATATCTTAATACCTGGTCTAAATGCCCCTGTTCCCCTGAATTTATCTTCTTTTGTTCCTCCATTTTTTGAGATCTGTCCCTGTCTTCTTTCTATACAAATCTGGTCTTGATAGCAAAGTATCTGTGGTTCTCAAATCATTTGTTGGGATCCTTCCTGAGGATCACGCCCACTTGGCTAAGAAGAATAGATTTATGTACAAAGAGAAGGAAGCCATACCTTATGAACTGAGTGGTGCAGGAACAAAAGAAAAAAATAAACGCCATATTGAAAAGAACAGAGGTAAGAAATCACATTTACAGCAAGGACAGGTCCTCTTATAGATTCTTGTTACAAAAGTGCTGTGTGTGAAGTCTTTAACGTTATGTGCTCATCATAAGGGAAAACGGAGCTGATGGAAACCTGTCCCAATTGATTGTAGGAATGATCGTATCTTCAGCCTGGGAACGATATTATACAGGTGTAATCTGCACTCTTCTGGAAACTAAGCGCACACAATCATTTTCTTTTTTTTTTTTTTTTTTGCAAACATCCAAAATGTTATATTTTCCTATACATTAAGGCTGTGTGCACACGTTCCGGATTTTTTGCGTTTTTAGCTATAAAAACGCAATAAAACCGAGAAAAAAAACGCATCCATTAATCATATTAATTTTGCAGATTTTTTGCGTTTTTGCCGCTATATATTGCATTGGGGAAGCTCCGGGAAAAACACGCAAAAAAAAATCCGCAAAAAAACACGCAAAAAAGGCATGCAGATTTCCTGAGGAAAAAGTTCGGTTTGGGTCAGGAAATTTCTGCAAAGATTCCTGACATGTGCACATAGCCTTAAGGTTTCAATGATTAGAACTTGACGTCATCTCAAACACCCCACATTAGTTACTGATAGACAATCGATGTGCAGGGTGTGAATAGTGGATATAGCGTGTGAATGAAAGACAGTTGCTTTTATCTTCCTTCAATCTCTTTCAGTTCCTTTTGCCCCAGGAACAGAAACAAGGGAAGAACCCCAAACAAGACACAGACATTCACACGACAGCAGGAGCACAACTCTCCCGAACTGGGCTTATGTCAGTGATGCAATGCTGTAGGACTGAGGATCAGAAGCAAGAAAGGTTCCTCAAACGTTCACAAGTATTGTAATGTGCAAAACGTTTCGGCTGAGGACAAAACGCCGGTCATCAGCGGGCAGAAACTAGTCTGCTCCATACAAATAGTGCGGGCATGGCAGGAATATCCTCACTATACCACCTATTCTAGGACCTGGAAGTAATACTACTGTAGTGAAGAACTGCGATGGGTCACCACACATCTGTGACTGTATTCTGCAACTCTACTGTAAGGCCTCGTATACACATCTGATATTTTTGGGTGAAAGAAAAACATTGATTTAGATCACCGTTTGTTATTTATTTTTTTTCATCCACTTTTGGTGAGGTGTCTGTTTTTACAAATAGTGTGACTTCCATTTTTTTGCATCTAAAAAAAAAAAAAAGTGTGCAAGTTTCTCTGTCCCATTAGACAGCAAAAATCAGTCAGCAAACAGATGAAACACAGGTAGCGTCAATGTGCTGTCAGTTTCTTTCATAGACCCATTGACAAAGTGGTATTCCCATCTACAAGATCCTATCCCAATATGTAGTAGGTGTAATAATAGTAATAATATTAGCAATACCTCCAAGTAGAAATGTAGTATAGTTCTACTACATATTGGGATAGGATCTTGGAAATGGGAATACCCCTTTAAGTGATTTTGATCCACAGAGATAAGTTTTTGCTTATCTGTGGACAATCGGTCAGCAAAAAAAAAATAATAATAATTAAGGAAAAAACGACATATACACTTTAATTTCACATAGATAAGTAAGCTTTAGGCCGGTTTCACACTTCCTGATATTTCCGGTACTGGAAAATCCAGTACCAGAGATATCAGTGTCTGTGTGTGAAATACATGTGGCAAGTAGGAGTATACATCAGTCGCCGCCGCGCTAGAGATAAATAAATGAAAAATCCGGCCTGGGTTTCACTGTATTTTTGATAACCAGCATGGCAAAACTGACAGCTGCAGGCTGCAACAACTCAGCTGCCAGCATTAGAACGGCTAGTTATCAATAGAGTGGTCCCCATGCGTCTTTTTTTAAATAATTAAAAACTACGGCGTAGGGTTCCCCCCCCCCATTTTTGACAACCAGCCTTGCAAAAGCAAACACCTGGAGGCTGCTGTTCTCAGGCTGATAAGGGGCTATAGATATTAACACCCCCCACACACACCGGCCAACAGCCGCAATTCTGATGCTTTTCCCGCCTCTTCCCACTTGCCCTGTAACGGTGGCAAGTGGGGTAATAGTTGAGGGTTTTATGTCACCTTTGTATTGTCTGGTGACATCAAGCCCACGGCTTAGTAATGGAGAGGTGTCTACGAAATCTGATGGGAGTATTCATCAGCCGGCGCCTCCGCTATGAATAACTTAAAAAAAAAAAGGCGTGTGTTTCCCTGTATTTTTGGTAACCAGCCAGGCAAAACTGACACCTGCAGGATGCAACCCTCAGCTTTCAACTTCAGCAAAACTTGTTTTCAAAAATGGGAGAGACTCCACAGTTTTTTTTTTTTAAATTAGTTATTTAAATAAACAAGAGTCCTTACAAAGAAGGAGATCGGAGTGTGACAGACACTGATTATTACTAGTATAAATCGCTATCGATCTGCATCAGGAGATCTAATTTAGAGTCTCCCAATAACTGCATCACCAACAGCTGATAATACAGAACATTTACACATTTATAGATACTCAAAATATAGGGGAAAAAAACTACGGAATCAATACAAGTGGATTCCAACATGTAGATATTGCCACAGTCAAGAAATAAGCTTCACTCCTGGTGATACAGTAGTTTAATACATGAATTTGGTAAATCCTAATGTTTACGGAGTTTCATTTACTTTTAGCACAAAGAAAATCCAAAACACTTGTTCCCTTGATGAACTAAGCAGAATAACACTTCTGCCAGCCTCCCTAAAGCACAAAGCTGCCATGCACATGTCCAGGGCAAGGCTGGGACCGGCAAAGGAATGACTATTCCCTGCCAATTAAAATTATGAGCCTTTTTATTTGTAGCTCTTGCTAAGTAAATCTTTTGTCTAGTGCCAAGTCATAACATACTCAGAGAGCAGATAGACAAACACAAGATGTAACGATAATTGCCAGCTGGAAGTCCCGGCACAGAAGTGGCCCTGCGAAGCACACGATCTGCACTGATCAGCACCAACATGGCTCACATTGGAAGAAAATGGCAACACCGCTATATTCCTAATTCCTATATTACATACAAGATCCACTATGCGGACATATAAATTATATTACACTAAGTATTGTATGCAGATATTCTACACGGGATAACGCATCTTTTAATTAACATAATTAGATTAATTATAGAAAAAGCACAAGACTAACTCTAATGTGACTTCTTATTAGGCCAGTTTCACACGTCAGTGGCTCCGGTACGTGAGGTGACAGTTTCCTCACGTACGGAGACACTGACACACGTAGACCCATTAAAATCAATGCATCTGTGCAGATGTCATTGATTTTTTGCGGACCGTGTCTCCGTGTGCCAAACACGGAGACATGTCAGTGTTCGTGGGAGCGCACGTATTACACGGACCCATTAAAGTCAATGGGTCCGTGTAAAACACGGACCGCACACGGACGGTCCCCCCCACATGGTGCTGAAGCCGCCATTCATATCTTCTGTGCAGCAGCGTTTGCTGCATAGAAGATATGAATAATAGTGTTTAAAAGAAAGATCTATCTGTCCGCCGCCCTCCCACTCCCTGTGCGCCCCCCCGCTGTTCTGAAAATACTCACCCGCCTCCCTCGCAGTGTCCTGTCCTGGCTTCAGCTTCTCCTGTATGCGGTCACGTGGGGCCGCCGATTAGTCATGAATATGTGGCTCCACCTCCCATAGGGGTGGAGCCGCCTATTTATGACTGTAAATGAGCGGCCCCACGTGACCGCATACAGTAGAAGGCGCGGCCAGGACAGGAAGCAGCGACAGCCAACGAGGGAAGCGGGTATTTTTAGAACAGCGGGGGGGGGGCGCACAGGGGGTGGGGGGGGCGGAACAGATAGATCTTTCTTTTAAACACTATTATTCATATCTTCTATGCAGCAAACGCTGCTGCACAGAAGATATGAATCGCGGCTTCAGCACGATGCAGTGTACCACACGCGTGGGTACCACATGCTCCGTGAGGTACCCACTCGGCACACGGGCGGCACACGTGTGCCGCACGTATGGCTTACGTGAGCTCACGGGCACACGGACACGGATAACTCCGGTACCGATTTTTTCCGGTACCGGAATTATCTGGACGTGTGGGACAGCCCTTAAAGACGGTGACTCGTGAAGACAACCTGTCGCATATGTCCTTAGTGAATGGCACTGGGAGCTGGCTTATTAATGCATTACATGGAATGCTATTTCTCTAAACGGCCAACACATTTTACCTGCCGAGCCCCTGGCCACATGTGACTTTCCCTGGCATAAGGGAGTTTAGGAAAGCTGTATGTATTAAAAAATGGTAGCCCTTATAAGCAGGAGGTGAGCAAGTTACTACCCGTGGCCTCTGAAGTTCATTATAATAGCCGTCAGAAGGACAATCGTTCACCTCCGAGTTAACAAATAAGGCTATGTGCACACGTTGTGGATTCGTGTGCAGAATTTTCTGCACCGTATTTGGAAAATCCACAGGTAAAACGCACTGCGGATTACCTGCAGATTTACCGCAGATTTCCTGCGGTTTTTATGCAGATTCCACCTGCGGATAGTGTAAACCGCTGCGGAATCCGCACAAAGAATTGGCATTCTGCGGAAAATAAAACGCAGTGTTTCCGCGCGGTATTTTCCGCAGCATTTGCACTGCGGATTTTGTTTTTCATACGTTTACATGGTACTGTACACCTCATGGAAAACCGTAACGTGTGCACATAGCCTAACAGGTATGTTTTTCTAAGGTTGCCTTCCATTGAGAGGTCTTTCATGGATCATTTTCTAGCCCAATAACCTCTCTTATTTTTAACTTTTGGAAGTCAATGGGCTAAAAGAAATGATTCACTGAAGACCCCTTTAATCAACTGCTACGCTGTTCAGAAAATCCATCAGCGAGCGCTTACCTTAGGTAGGAAGCACTTATGACATTAGCAGCAGCTTAGACATGTAGCATACAGTTGGCTGCAAAGATTTAAAACATTTTTTTTTTAAATGAAATCCACAAATTGTCATAGGTAGCCACCTACTAAGCCTGTCTGTCACTCCAGCCCGTCTACAAAGAATTCTGTTCCCCAGAAAATTTGACTCCATGAAATGCCTGACTCTTGGGAAGACCAAGTAACAGCTAAAATACCCATCATGGTAAGTTCACATGAACTACTATATAAAAGACATAATCAGCCAGAGTTCCATCCAGAAAAGTGGGACGACTGTATTCTCACTTGTCACTTGTGTGCTGTCCATATACAACCCGTTTTTTTTTTACAGCAGCAGTTAATCATTTACGGATTCCTATGTTACACTGCAATGTATCTGTAAATATCGGATGTTACAGTGTGGCATACGTACGGCATTTGATTTTTTTTATGCACCCACAGACTTGAATGGGGGGGGGGGGGGGAGAGTCTATTTTAATTTATGGAAGGCACTAGTGCATGCTGTGATTACCGTATTTCTTTTTTCACAAAAAAATCAGTCATCTGCACGGCTCCTTTGAATAACATTGGTCAGGGTATGTTTACACAGTCCGTAAATACTGCGGGTTGGACGCCGCAAACATCCACAGTGTCCAGATGTTTCAGTATAGTGGATGGGATGTCAAGAAATCGCACCTCCACTATGGGGCACCGATGCCTGCAGTTTCCCTGTGCAGACGGACATGTGGCGCCTCTTTCCAGACCGCAATATGTCAATTTATCTTGCGGAGACTTGTGTCACCCGTACAATGTACTGGGACATGGTGATTCCGTACGGTTCAATGAACACATACAGAAATCACCTGTGTTCTAAAGCCGGCAGCGCTATGGACGGAGCGGACATGTGCTACGTTCAAAGCGCTGCCGATTACTGAACGTCTGCACATACCCTCAGAGCGTGATCTGTTTTTTTTTTCCATGGACAGCGCTCGGACAGAAAATACTGTCGTATGAACGAGCCCTAAGGCTAAATTCCTGCAGTGAGGATTTGGTGTTTTTCTGCACCCATACGCTACGTTTGTATTGCGCTTTTACTGATTTTTGTTTTACATATACTTGTAGCATCTTCGTTTCGGCTCCAGTTTTTGTCTCCGTTTTGTATGTCAAGCTTTAAATCCATAAATAAAACTGCTTTGTTTTGGAAACTTCCCATTACTTAGCTTTGCTAAATTATTAGTGATGAAGCCATGGGTAGATTAACCGCATTTTATTATGGAGATTCTGTTGCGGAAATGCACTAATAACACACAGGCATTTTATATCTGTGCAGATTTCCTGCCTCTCATTCAAGTTTGGGGAAAAAAAAATCCACAAGTAAAACTCATATTTCCTGGAAGATAAAGAGACATGCTTGTGGATCTGAAAAACGCACAAGTCAATTTCCGAAGTGGCAAAAAAAACAAAAAACAAAACTACAGTGCGCATGAGACTTATATAATTTTCATCCACCTTGCTGGAAATATAATACTTTGCACTTTTTGAACATGAAAATATGAAACAAAAAAA
This sequence comes from Ranitomeya variabilis, assembly GCF_051348905.1. Classification (NCBI taxonomy): domain Eukaryota; kingdom Metazoa; phylum Chordata; class Amphibia; order Anura; family Dendrobatidae; genus Ranitomeya; species Ranitomeya variabilis. The sequence continues at coordinate 110,047,493 of NC_135234.1, forward strand.
TTGTAATACTCATTGCGGGAACTTGGTTATACAGCTCCCATAGTTACCCCGCTTTCCACTCTTAGTCACACGACCATGCTGCTCACATCCGAGAAACTCGGTCCAATGATGCTGAAGAGACTGATCCAAGTTGGGTGCCATCCGAGTGTGGTCTGATGTTTCCACGGATCCATAGAGTTAAAAGGCCGAGGGCGAAAGGATCAGAGGCAATTCGTGGATGCTGTGATTGGTCCGAGGAAAATATTCGGACATGTGCACAACCTCATTGAATAACATGGGGACGAGTTTGGAGACTATACCAGCCTATACGGCAGTTTGTGTGGACAGGAACCTGGATGATAATCTTTGTGGTATATGTAAAACAATATTTGTCTTCTTCCAGATTTCTAAGAAAACACTAACAGAAAAGAAGAAATGTAAATTTGCTATGAAAGTCAACTCAATGACTACTGACCTTTTTTTCTTGGTGGAAATATTCTAAAATTAGCTAAATTTTCCCATTAGTGGGAATCCACTAATAGACCATGGTGGCCCACACACACGTCATGTAGTCTTTTTCTGCGTGTAGAAAGACCTGCAATCTATGCGGAAAAACTGAGATATTGATTAGTTGAGAGAAGCATTACTTGTGTTGAAATGGACAGAATAACAAAGAAAAGGAAGAGGTGGAAGGGTCATTTTGCTGAACTCCTGGTGTACTCGGGACAAGGTGAGTGCATATACCAGAAGAATAAATAATTACATACATCGACAGGCTGACCGAATGACCCGCATCCATACATAATAGCCAATTTTTTTTTTCTAAACCAATTTTGTTTTCCTGCTACATGAGAGGTTACAAACTGCCTGGGCGAGAGGGGAAACCAGAACAGCTCGGAGAATTGAACACTACCTCAAATCTCAGGGAGAGGTTTATTTTATTAGTTCTTAATAAATATCTTGCAGATTTCCTCAGGAAATACAGCAGATCACATGTAAAATAGTTTGGTACTGAAGTCAACAGTGTCAACATCTGAAATCTATTAGGGCAAAGCCACAGCAGGGAGATCAGCAGGCTGAAAAACTTCACTGCGCTGAGGCGGGGATGAGAAGGGAGGAGGGCAGGAGGGAGAGGGGGGAATCTCACGGCCTTCCAAATTCTTCGAGAGGTAAAAAAGTCAGCCAAGGCGCAGAGAGAGAAAGAGAGATCCCACATCCTGCCGTGTGCTGCCAGCGATCTGAAGTACCCAGAGCAGAAAGAGGAGATTAATTCCATGTCTGGCCCCAGAGGGAAGGAGGGGGCTGGGAGGAGAGGGCAGGGTAAGTGGTGCTGGCCACATGCCACCCCCTTCTTCCCCTCTCCTGCCCCCCTTCTTTAAGACATGTTTCAATGCAGACAGAAGTAAACCCCAGCAGACAGCAGCTCACAGCCTGCCAGGGCGAAGCAGCAGCTGCACCACGTCTGACTCTACTATACAGATGTTTCTTACAGCATCACTTCCACCTTCTCGCTTTTTTTTTTCTCCTTGTTTAAAGGCGCAGCACATCTGGGCAGGAGGGGGATGAGATGGAAGGTGGGAAGAGGGGCGAGTGTTGGATGGGACCACGTTTCTTCGGAGGCCCAGACTGGGGATGCACAGGCCGCCAACAAACTGCATCTGAAGTGGATGATGAATATGGGCTGTCACCACAGCTTCCAGAACAAGCTCAGAGCCAAAGCGTCTGACATGAAGTCTGCAGATGGGGGTCTGGAGCTGAGCTGCGTGTCACTTGAGGTGGTCATACGCCAGTCCTGGGTGAAATGCCTGAGGAAACCACAGCCAGCCCCACACCTAATCATAGAGCAGGAATACACAGCCTCTCAGTACTACTCTCAGTATGTCTGCTAGGAAGAGTAGTACATAAGCAGCTAGCGCCCAGAATTCACAGCAATCTGTACCAAGGGCGCACGGCAGGGGTCTGTCCGATCTTACCGCCACGCCAATGGAGATTTCAGCCTGTGTGTCTCAAAGCTTCAAATATTCAAAGATGTCCATCAGTGATCGGAAACATTCAGCGTCATACGTAGGAACCATGAACCTCGTCTGATCGTGTCCTACAGCGCTCCGAACCAGACAGGATTATGTCACCTCTTAAAGGGGCCGTCTAGGAATAGAAAAACATGTCCTCTCTACTCCAGAAATGGTGACGTGCCCCTTTGTGGGTCATGTGTGGTACTGCATCTCACCTCCACTGATGTGAATGGGCCTAAAAGTCTTTTTCAAGAGGATTTTACCTGGAACACAACCCGAAAAAACGCTAAAAACAAAAAAAAATTAACTACTTACTGTCAGCCTAAGAACTAACAGGCAGGTAGTTGCTAACTACGTGCCTGCTGTGCCCAAGTCAGATCTCTGCCGGCACAGAGCGGTCACTCATGTTGACAAAGCAGTTGCTTCTCTTCTTCTCTGCTCTGTTGACAGCGTGTGACTGCCAATGTCATGCCCAGTACCTTACTGAGGGAAGCCAGCTGTCAATTAGCATGACGTTGGCAGTCACACCCCGTCGACAGGGCAGAGCATAAGAGCTGCTCTGTTAACATAAAGCAGCTGAATCACTAGCAGAAGCGGTCAGTGACCCCTCTGAGGCGGTGACTGATGGAACAGGCAGGTAGTTGCTAACTAGTTAGTGACTACCTGCCTGTTAGGCCGGGGTCACACTAGCGTATTGCATCGGATGCGATATAGTAATGACCCTCGGCTCCTGCTCTGCTGTCAGCGGAAGCCGAGTGTCATGCATCTGTGCTCTGAGCCTCTCGCAGAGAGCGGATCGGAGCACAGCTGCAGAGGAGGCGCAGAAATGAATTTCTCCATCTCCTCCATTGCCGGGGTCAGCGTATATCACACATCACTCGGATGATATCTGAGTGATGTGCGCTGTCTCACTCGCACCCATAGGCTTATATGGGTGATAGTGAAAAAAAGCAATCTCTGTGTTGAGGATGTGGAAAACACAGAGGGTACCACTAATAATTAGTTATTGTAAAGCATGAAGTGGATGTAATAAAACGTAACTTTTAATAGATATAAAGAAACATAAAAAAATTTAGTCACCCAAGTGAAGACACAAATAAAGGTAATGTCTCAGCCAAATGGCAAATGGTAACAGAGACCAGTAACCCTTTTACAGGATTAAAAGATTCCACATACGTCACTATTTACGGAATCAAAGGAACTGTGGTGTAGTGTTTACACAGGCGCCGTGAACAAAGTACACATGTATGACAGCGTCAAATTATGTACACACACAGCCGCATATAAGAACAATAGGTTGGCTACCTTCAACCATAGCAAGAAATGTAAGACTGTTCATAATAAAGAAAGGTAAAAATGGAACAGTCTCACCAATTTCGTGGGTCACGGAGCACCGGAAATTTCCTGGTCAGGTAAAAGTCCGGATGGAGGTAGGGATGACAGACAGGAAATTTCCGGTGCTCCGTGACCCACGAAATTGGTGAGACTGTTCCATTTTTACCTTTCTTTATTATGAACAGTCTTACATTTCTTGCTATGGTTGAAGGTAGCCAACCTATTGTTCTTATATGCGGCTGTGTGTGTACATAATTTGACGCTGTCATACATGTGTACTTTGTTCACGGCGCCTGTGTAAACACTACACCACAGTTCCTTTGATTCCGTAAATAGTGACGTATGTGGAATCTTTTAATCCTGTAAAAGGGTTACTGGTCTCTGTTACCATTTGCCATTTGGCTGAGACATTACCTTTATTTGTGTCTTCACTTGGGTGACTAAATTTTTTTATGTTTCTTTATATCTATTAAAAGTTACGTTTTATTACATCCACTTCATGCTTTACAATAATGGGTGATAGTGAGCAGAGACTCGGCTGAGTGTCGGTGACAATCGCAGCATGCTACAATTTCACTCGGACACTGAAAACGGCCAGGGAAAAAACAGTGATGTGAGCTGCCCCGTAGATGAATACTGGTCCGAGTGCTATGTGATCTTTTATCGCTTAGCACTCGTTCGTATTACCGTCTACTGTGACTCCGGCCTTAGTGCTGTGTTTCATAGTAAAAAAAAATAATTCAGTCCTGGATGATAATCCCTGTAATCACAGTGTAATCTCTGGGTAATGGCTCTCTCCGTGCCACTAGTCGGTGCAGGGCAGTGATGACATCGCCGCTCAGCACACTGGGGATGGCACTTTGAGTGACAGTTCACTCTCACGCACCCTGCAGGCAGGCTGTCACTCAGAGTGCTGGAGCGGGATTACAGCCGCCCTCCCAGATCAGCACTCCCCTGCATCGCCTCGGTGCCTCGAAGAATTTGTTCAGTATTCAAATGGAAACCCCTGAAAAAGTGTTGAGCAGGGTCCAGAATGTGAGGTGAATCGGCCTTACAGATGTAATTAACTATTTGCTACAGCAAATGCATTGTCACATTACAAACTCGTTCTCCCAGATTCGCTTCCATTTTAGATAGCAGTGGTTTCATGTGTTCATACATAATGCTACTTTACACCGCAGCACGAGTGCGCTACCATATATCAGGTTATTGGCTGGATATTTGTGAGGTCGATGGATCAATGGCCTGGAAGATACACACAGCCCATTGTTATTTTTATTGACCCACGCTCCTTATATTACGCCTCTCCACTATGGTCAGGGATGGCTGTATCTCCAAAACCCTACTACAGTAATGGACGCAGAGCAACACGATGGAGGAGCCGTTCCCATATATGAGGTCACACTGACCAGACACCGCGACCAATATGTGAATGTTCTCTTACAAATATAATGCAGTCTTTTTATTTTTATTTTTTTTAAATGAACAGTCGTCCAAGTCACGCATGGGACCCACTACAGCAAAAGCCGTCCTTACCGACCGGCACCTGGCGGAGGATCCTCAACCTGGTGACCTCTTCTACGACATCCGCAGGCCTTAATCGGACATATGGAAACAAACTATTGTCATTTTCTTTATCATATCTTAAAGATTACCCTATCAAAAATCTGTGACTACTCTTTTTAAGAAAATATTGAACAGGCAGGTATTATTTAAATTGGCAACTAAAAAATACCTATAAGGGTCCCCAAAGCCCCCTAACAATGTTACTAATGTAGAAGAGCTTGTTTAGGTCAAAGTACAATAACTCACCATAACATGTTATATCTTGTGCTTTATCTGCAAATTGGGCCGCAAAGCATTGTGCGATCAGCCCGCTGAGATCTGACTTTTGCTAAAAAGCTGGGTCCTCAAGGCATTTTTAATACCGTAGGTGTTATTTAGTAAAATGGCCAATTTGTGGCTGCCCATTGTTTTCTTGGAAAAAGAGGGAAAAAAACAGCAGAAGTAGACTGTTTATAGGTATTCTTTCAGACGTCCGTGAAACAGTCTGAATAAGGAATGCGAAGTCCAGACGTGCCGTGGGTCTCCTAAATTCAACAGCTCTATATATGCCTATGTGGCTACTGAATTCAGGCCAGGAGACGCTCGGCTCGTCCAATCATTATCGTAGCGGTGATTTTTTTTTTTAACAGTTAAAAATGCAGTATTTTTGTAAGACCCCCTTGAATTAAAGGTGAAGGTCTCCACCTCATTCTCACCTTAAAGGGGGTTGTCCCACAAAGTATATTTTAATCAAAAGATCTTGGGATATTAATGAGTTCCACAATTGGATGGGTTAAAAAAAATGTTCCTGTACTGAGATAATCTTATAAATGAGTCCCTGCTGTGTAATGGCGGTGTATGACCGTGCAGGAGCATGGTCTGATCATATCACAGCTCCTGGGCAGGGGAGGATGCAAAAGAGCATACACAGACAGGAAAGCCAGGAATCACAGCTGATTCTTTCTGTAAGGTAAAACATTTCACTGCCTGTTTAAAAACAATGCATTACCTCACAGAATTAGTTGTGATCCCCTGCTGTCCTGTCTGTATACTCTTTCCTTCCTCCCCTGCCCAGGAGCTGTGATATGATCAGACCATGTTCCTGCACGGTCAGACACAGCCATTACACAGTACTCAGGACACATTTATAAGATTATCTCAGAACAGGAATATTTTTATTTATTTATGTTTTAACACTTCCAATTGTGGAGCTTTTTTCATTCCAAGATCTATTGATTATAATGCACTTATAAACCCCTTTAATTGCTTTGTTTCCAGTCTATTGTACTAGTATACAGAGGCTACATTCTAAAACATATTTTGCTGTTTACATTGTGTCTTGAAGTTCCCAGATTTCACTACTTCGCTTTTGTGGGTAATTCACATTTCATTCTGAACTACTTTCCACTTGCCGTGCCGTCTGCATTTTTGTTCTACAGACCTAGTAATAATGTAATGTATTTTTTTTTTTTTTTTTAAATTGACACAGCAACTCCTTCCAATTAAATGCTGGGATAACCTAATTCTTGCACAACTATTGCCTCATCCACGTTTGCTGTTACATCCTTCAGATGTCTAGATTACCTTTCCTGGAAACACAAACTATGAATGAGAGACTTCAAAGCAGAAGTCGGGTGTCTCCTGCCAACACACGTTGCCATCAGCATTATACAAAGCAGAGGGATCGTAAAATAATTAAGAGCTATTAGAAGTGAACTTGTGACAACCCTCATTGGCAGGGACACATCACAGCTACCTGACGATGCTACAACATACACCATGTACACGGTACACAAGCCAAATACAGCACATTCATGAGCAGATGCCAGACATTTAAATGCATCTCCATCTTCTTTTTGCTCAGTCTGGAGGCAGGAAATACATTCAGAATTTGTACCAGCAACACAAGTTTTCATTGTGCAACACAACAGCCTGCAAGGTTAGAAAATCCATTCATGACTCTACAGAATTGATGTGTACCTCTCAACCTCGATACTATAGATTACGACTCCAAAAATATGTAGCAGCTAATTTAAAGGGAACCTGACAGCTGAAATAAATATGCTGCCCAAAAAACGGGCAGCATGTATCCGACACAGAATGCATGATTGCAGCCAGGCATGTCCGCCTCTGAAACACTGTGCGGTTTCAGAAAAGAAAACATACTTTAACCCCTTCCTGATGGGGCTATTCTTGGTTATTCACTTTCATTTTTCGCTTCCTTCTTCCGAGAGCCATGAAGGATTCTTTTTTTGCGAGACGAGTTGTACTTGTTGTACTACAGCATTAATTATATCAAGTGATGCAGTGGAAAGCGGGAAAAAAATTCCAAATGCGTAGAAGTGGAAAAGAAGAGAAATTCCCCCCCAAATTTTTTTCCGGAGGGGTTATTTCCAATATTCACTATATAGTAAAACTGACCAGACAATACGATTCTCCAGGTAAGTACGACTGCAGAGATATTTACCGTAGGTAGTGAAAAGATTGACAAGGTTCAAAACAAAGATTTTTATTTGAAACTAGCAGTACTACCCGGCTTCAGCCGGGTTAATAACTGCTGTTAGCAAAATAGAATGTGTTAACAAAAATGTATTCTGCACACAAAAACCACAAAACAAATAGATAGAAATGTAATTATTAAAAGGCAAAAACTAAGCTAATAGAAGCAGATGGCTCATTGGCCCTTGAGGAAGCAGCTCTTCTCTTATCTGCAAGCCTCGCTTCCCTCTCCTCAAAGTTCACTGGCTCTTGAGGAAGCAGCTCTTGTTTTCATGTCTGCAAGCCTCGCTTCCCTCTCCTCAGAAAGTTCATTGGCCCTTGAGGAAGCAGCTCTTGTTTTCAAGTCTGCAAGCCTCACTTCCCTCAACTCAGAAAGTTCATTGGCTCTTCAGGATGCAGCTCTTGTTTTCATGTCTGCAAGCCTCAATTCCCTCTCCTCAGAAAGTTTATTGGCTCTTGAGGAAGCAGCTCTTATTCTGGTCTGCAAGCCTCACTTCCCTCAACTCAGAAAGTTCATTGGCTCTTCAGGATGCAGCTCTTGTTTTCATGTCTGCAAGCCTCAATTCCCTCTCCTCAGAAAGTTTATTGGCTCTTGAGGAAGCAGCTCTTATTCTGGTCTGCAAGACTCGCTTCCCTCTCCTCAGAAAGTTAATTGGCCCTTGAGGAAGCAGCTCTTGTTTTCATGTCTGCAAGCCTCGCTTCCCTCTCCTCAGAAAGTTCATTGGCTCTTGAGGAAGCAGCTGCTGTTCTCATGTGTGTCAGCCTTGTTTCTCGGTCTTCACATTTTTTATTGGCCCGTAATGCAGCTTTTATTTTCGCATCAGCTGACATTCGTGCCATGGAATTCCTTTTCTTATGAGGCATTATTGTGGTAAAAATAGTCTGTAACTGGCAGTTTCTATATCCTTTCACATAGAGGTAATGTGACTGACATCAGCATTTCCACCAACACACCCTATCTGACATGCTATTACCTCAGACAAGCTTTGTTAAACTGAGAATGTCCTTTGTTGCCTATATTAACCAATCAGAGCCCAGATTAATTAACTGCAGCAAAATAGAAGCTGAGCTGTGATGGGTTGCTATTGGCAGCCTGATAAATCCCCAGCCAACAGAAAGCCCTCCCCCCTGGCAGTATATGTTAGCTCACACATACACATAATAGACAGGTCATGTGACTGACAGCTGCCGTATTTCCTATATGGTACATTTGTTGCTCTTGTAGTTTGTCTGCTTATTAATCAGATTTTTATTTTTGAAGGATAATACCAGACTTGTGTGTGTTTTAGGGCGAGTTTCATGTGTCAAGTTGTGTGTGTTGAGTTGTGGGTGGCGACATGCATGTAGCGACTTTTGTGAGATGAGTTTTGTGTGGCGACATGCGTGTAGCAACTTTTTGTGTGTCGAGTTGCATGTGACAGGTTAGTGTAGCAAGTTGTGTGCAGCAAGTTTTGCGCGTGGCGGGTTTTTTGTGTTGTGCGTTTTGAGTATGTGCAAGTTTTGTGTGAGGCAACTTTTGCATGTGTTGCAACTTTTGTACATGTGGCAATTTTTCCGCGTGTGCAAGTTTTGCGTGTGGCGAGTTTTCCATGAGGTGAGTTTTGCACGTGTGGCAAGTTTTGCGTGAGCCTAGTTTTGCGTGTGGCGAGTTTTGCGTGTGGCGAGTTTTGCGTGTGGCGAGTTTTGAGTGGCGACTTTTGTGTTTCGACTTTTATGTGGCGAGGTTGGTGTATGTGTGGTGAAATGTGTGCTAAGGGTGGTATGTGTTCAAGCACGTGGTAGTGTGTGGCGCATATTGTGTGTGTGTTCATATCCCCGTGTGTGGTGAGTATCCCATGTCGGGCCCCCACCTTAGCAACTGTACAGTATATACTCTTTGGCGCCATCGCTCTCACTCTTTAAGTCCCCCTAGTTCACATCTGGCAGCTGTCAGTTTGCCTCCAACACTTTTCCTTTCACTTTTTCCCCCATTATGTAGATAGGGGCAAAATTGTTTGGTGAATTGGAATGGGCGGGGTTAAAATTTCGCCTTACAACATAGCCTATGACGCTCTCGGGGTCCAGAAGTGTGACTGTGCCAAATTTTGTGACTGTAGCTGCGACGGTTCAGATTCCAATCCCAGACATACACACATACATACGCACACACATTCAGCTTTATATATTAGATAATAATTTTCTCCTTCAAACTTTGCTTACGTCAAAGAATGCTCCCTTTGCAGCAATTACAGCATTGCAGTCCTTTGGCATTCTAGCAGAATTTGCTGAGGTAATCTGAAGAAATTTCAACCCATGCTTCCAATCTCCCACTGTCTAATGTCTGTGTTCTTTTGCCCATATTAAAGCGAACCTGTCACCCCCAAAATCGATGGTGAGGTAAGCTCACCGTCATCAGGAGCTAATCTACAGCATTCTGTAAGGCTGTAGATAAGCGTCCGATGTTACCTGAAAGAAGAGAAAAAGAGGTTATAATATACTCACCCAGGGGCGGTCCCGCTGCGGTCCGGTCAAATGGGTGTCTCAGGTCCGCTCCGGCGCCTCCTAGCTTCATTCCGTGACGTCCTCTTCTGGTCTCCGCGCTGCGGCTTCGGCGCAGGCGTACTTTGTCTGCCCTGTTGATGGCAGAGCAAAGTACTGCAGTGCGCAGGCGCCGGGCCTCTCTGACCTTACCGGCGCCTGCCCACTGCAGTACTATGCTCTGCCCTCAACAGGGCAGACAAAGTACGCCTGCGCCGAAGCAGCGGCGTGAAGACAAGAAGAGGACGTCATGGAATGAAGATGGGAGGCGCTGTATTGGACCTGAGACGCCCATCGGAGCGGGACCGACCCTGGGTGAGTATAATCTAACGTCTTTTTCAGGTAACATCGGGGGGCTACAGCATTACAGAATGCTGTAGATAAGCCCCTGATGCCGGTGAGCTTACCTCACCATCAATTTTGGGGGTGACAGGTTCGCTTTAATCTTTTCCTTTTATTAGCCAGTCTCAGATATGTATTTTTCTGTGCCACTCTGCCCTGAAGGCCAGCATGCCGGAGTCACCTCTTCACTGTAGACGATGACACTGGCGTTTTGTGTGTACTATTTAATGGAGCTGCCAGTTGAGGACCTATGAGGCGTCGATTTCTCAAACTACAGTCTCTAATGTACTTGTCTTGTTGCTCAGTTGTGCAGTGGGGCCTCCCACTTCTCTTTCTACTCTGGTTAGAGACTGTTTGTGCTCTCCCCTGAAGGGAGTAGTACACACCGTTGTAGGAAATCTTCAGTTTCTTGGCAATTTCTCGCATGGAATCCTTTCTAAGAACAAGAATAGACTGTCGAGTTTCACATGAAAGTGCTTTATTTCTGGCCATTTTGAGAGTTTAATGGAACCAACAAATGTAATGCTCCAGATTCTCAACTAGGTCAAGGGAAGGTCCGTTTTATAGGTTCTATAATCAGCCAAACTGTTTTCAGCTGTGCTAACAAACTTGCACAAGGGTTTTCAAGGGTATTCTAACCATCCATTAGCCTTCTTACACAGTTAGCAAACACAAAGTACCATAAGAACACTGGAGTAATGGTTGTTGGAAATGGGCCTCTATACACCTATGAAGATATTGCATTACAAACCAGACGTTTGCAGCTAGAATAGTCATTTACCACACTAACAATGTATAGAGTGTATTTCTGAATCATTTAATGTTAGCTTCATTGGAAAAAACTGTGCTTTTCTTTCAAAAATAAGGAAATTTCTAAGTGACCCTAAACTTTTGAATCGTAGTGTATATGGTAGAAAATATGACTTTTGATGGTACAACAAAATATACTCACTTTTTAGCCAGAGTAAAGAGCTTTTTCTCACATAATGCAAATTCTGTTGCACTAACTTCTGCAACTGAAAATTGGTTCCAGTCATCTGAATGGGCTTAAAATTACAGGTAGAAAATGGTCACAGGAGCGCTGTAAGGAGACTGGCACGGGTTGGAGTTTAGCCACTAAACTAAACTGGTGGCTAAACTCCAACCCGCGTCAGAGTCTCCTTTCAGCGCTCCTGTGACCGATTTCTACCTGTAATTTTGTGTCTATCCTCCTTTGGAGGTTTTCGGCTGGAGCTGCAGTGGTACTCGGCACCTTCCCTATCCCTGGGGCTGCCTCCTCAGCGCTCCTAAAATGACCGCCTTATACTGACTTTGATCTGAATGGGCTTGGTTCAGATACATGGAACAGTTGCAGAACATTACGCAAAAAATGAGCAGCAAAAACTTAATGTGTGAACATACCCTAAATAAGTTTGTTCCAAGAAGAGAGCCTTAGGGTAAGTTCACACTAGGTGTTTCTTTTCTGCAGCAAAACCTGATCTCTTGACTGGAAAGAAGCGGCAGGGGAAAAAACTGTCCTTCCTCCATTGCCAGTTGCATGGAGCGTCTAATACAGCGTGGCCAATAGAGCGAGATCCCAAGTGGTGAAAGCACACTATGTGCCGTGTTCACGCCGTACTAGGCACTGATGAGACTAACACTTTCGGTAACATAACAGGTACAAGGCATTTACTTTCAATTATGATAAAAAGAGGAAAATGTCTGGGGCAGTTTCAGGACCATTCCCCAAAGCAGGACAGATCCTTGGAGACATGTAGGCTCGCTGAGAGCAGCTGCTTTCTCTCGCTCTACAGAGGAAGCTGAATGCCAGCGCTGCTATTCATGTGACCAAGAGCAGCTCTGTATCACGCTTCAACTCAAGGCAGCCGCAACGACACCAACTACTCAACGTTAACAAAGAGGTAAACCAGAGACTGCACACATGACACTCTGAGGATTAAAACCTGGAAAAATTATTCCAGAGAGGAGTTGCCCACTCAAGCTTCTGCCTAATCATGACATGAGAATGACAAACCTGCTCCCTTGAGTTTCTCATCCCCTCGAAACAGAAGAGGAAAAGTTCACAGTCATTCATCTTTAGACAGAAATGTAGGGTTTATTACCGCTATGAAGAAGCTCAATTACCATGACTTGCCTGTAGTCACAAGCTTGGAATCAAGGAAGACGATAGTGAAAATCAATAGTTTTGATAAACCAGATAATTAGCTAATTGGCCTGTCCTTAAAGGGGGATTTCATTAGAATGTGCGATCATTTTATGATTGGTGGCGGTCCAACCTCTGAGACCCATACCGATTAGATAAATAAGGGAGGCTTACACTGGAATAGCACTGCTTGCTTTCTAAATTTTCCCGCCACCATGCCACTCCTCGGTTATGCACCAAAATGCAGCAGTTCCCATTCACTTGAATGGGAGTCAAACTGCAGATTTTTGCACAGCAGTCCCTTAACCCAAAAGCTCTAAACCAGTGTAATCTTAGGGTACTGTCACACAGTGCAATTTTGATCGCTACGACGGCACGATCCGTGACGTCGCAGCGATCGTATGATTATCGCTCCAGCGTCGTAGACTGCGGTCACACGTTGCAATCACGGCGCTGGAGCGATGCCGAAGTCCCCGGGTAACCAGGGTAAGCATCGGGTTAGTAAGCGCAGGGCCGCGCTTAGTAACCCGATGTTTACCCTGGTTACCAGCGTAAACGTAAAAAAAACAAACAGTACATACTCACATTCCGGTGTCTGTCCCCGGCGTCTCAGCTTCTCTGCACTGTGTAAGCACAGCGGCCGGAAAGCAGAGCGGTGACGTCAGACGTCACCGCTGTGCTCGCTTTCTGGCTGGCCGGCGCTCACAGTGCAGAGAAGCTGAGACGCCGGAGGACAGACACCGGAATGTGAGTATGTACTGTTTTTTTTTTTTTACGTTTACGCTGGTAACCAGGGTAAACATCGGATTACTAAGCGCGGCCCTGCGCTTAGTTACCCGATGTTTACCCTGGTTACAAGCGAACACATCGCTGGATCGCTGTCACACACAACGATCCAGCGATGTCAGCGGGTGATCAAGCGACGAAAGAAAGTTCCAAACGATCTGCTACGACGTACGATTCTCAGCAGGGTCCCTGATCGCTGCTGCGTGTCAGACACTGCGATATCGTAACGATATCGCTAGAACGTCACGAATCGTACCGTCGTAGCGATCAAAATTGCACTGTGTGACAGTACCCTTAATGTCTTATTTTCCATTGGAGAAAATGTGCAGGCTTTTCAAAATCTAACATGGCAAATGTTTTTTTCATTCCCAGATTCACCATTGGGGGGATTGTTGGGAAGCCCCCTAACATTAGATTGTTGACAGCTTTGGACGACCTCTCTCATAGGGTGCCATTAACAGTTTGTTTATGGAAGATAGAAAGTAGCGGTCACAATTTACATCCGCACGTTATGATATACTCTACAGTCTCGTCTCTCACTACTACTGTATATTTACTCTGCAATGATCATTTGGCGTTCTGTCGATGCAAAGGGAACTAGTAAATTAAGGAGATAAAAAAGAGCAAATAGGGTTTTATCCTTCGGATTAACTGCACTTTTTAACAAGCTGCTCACCTGATGGCATAAAGCAAAAATGTGTGTATCGGCTGCTGCAGATCCACGGGCCACCGACGGGACCTTCTCAGAGACGTTATAAAGGATAATCTGTGGATTAAGTCCAAGCTTCCACAATGATACAAATTCAGATATAATAAAGAACTCTGGTGGTTTATTCAACGCGTTTCAAGGTCTATCTGACCCCTTCTTCAGGAAAATCACCACTACTCATGTGTCTAGTAGTTAGGATATTATAAAGCATCATACCGACTGCTGTAAGCTGATAAGGTCCCTACTACTGTACTTAAGATTTATGTAACAGCTAATACATACACGGAATAAAAGAGAATAGAATTCTAGAAAATCTTACAACTAAGTAAAAGGTTGACTAATCTGGAAACATTTTGTATTAAACTTCAAATTAAGGGAACCTTAAAATGAAAGCATCAGCAGATATGGTGATATAACAACACACATCAAGCAAGTGGGAAGTCCCCCTCAGATCTTCTATGCGTTCATGGGGAGCAACAAAGAAACACTTAGCAAAATGAAAGAAAAAGTTCTCTCTTCAAACGGCCCTGAAACAAAAGAACTAAAACCATAAATAAATAGGTACAAGCAAAAAAAGAAAATGTTCGTAGCATTTTTCTTTTTTACACAACACAAATTAGTTCCATGAATCATTTCTGCCAGACTGTATACATGTAAACTCCAAATAGAAAGTGCATTTATGGATGTTCCTTCCTCTAAGTAAGCCGGTCCCCCCATGTATACTAATGCGAATAAGATTTGTAATATGGTTAGGATAGTAATATGGCGAAGGAAGAAAAGGATATATACCGTTCTCCTTCACGCACAATTTTTTCACTCTTTTGGCTTGTAAAAAAAAAAAAAAAGCAAGATTAAGAGTTTTTCATATTTTACTTTGTTGAATGTGTACCATTTGTTGCAATGTCCTATGCAGAAGCCTTCGAAAAAGATCAAAAGAACGGCAGGGGTTGGAAACACAACACACCATATCCTGAACAAGGAGATTTTTTTTTAAATAAAAAGAAATAACACTGAACCCCCTACCCAATAAAAAAAAATGCATTGTCTTTAATGCTTCATTACAGATTTAAATGCAACATGTGGCTAAAAATAAATAAATGTAATCGCTGTTAAAAACACCAGACACCACAAAAATGCTGTGTTTTTCTGAAAATCTCCTTTTGAGATGCCGCCCTTATACAGGTGATGGCTGCTCGACCATGGAAGTCTACAAATTAGCAGACTATGGTTGTAGCTTCCTGTTCCAGTTGCAGAAAAAAAAAAGAACATTAATGTAAAGATTATTATTATTCTGATGGAAAGTGCAGAGGAAATATTTGTAATACTACCGCAGTGAAAGTGCAGCCATCCGATCTGTAAGTGAACTGTAAAGGGCTGCGGAATATGTTGGAGCTATCGAAATAAAAATTACTACTAAACTGTCAAGTTACAGATGTATGATGCAGAAGCTTGGTAGAAAATAACGGAGGTCAGTGGGCGTCATATAAAAAACGTCTGGAAGCCGCTGTATGACTGTAAATTGCGTAATGGAACCCGTTATATTTGGTAACTAAGAAACAATGTAACAATTGCATCTATATTCCTATTTCTGCTAAAAGTGACTAATTATCAATCATTTATTATCTGTAAGGGAGACAGAGAGCAAGTACTCAATGTCCATGTAGCACCACCACGGATCGAAGGTAGAAGTTATCTATCACTCATTCAAAAAATAGGTGATAACTTGTAGATCAAGGTGGGTCCTAGAGCGAGTACCTGCACCAGTTGTTATTATGAAAAGGCAGCGATTCTATCCAAACTACACCAAGTAGTCCAGTAAGGGACATCACTGGAATCAGGCTCTCTGCCCCTACATCATGCTGCTCTGAGATTCCCTAGAAAAACCTGTTAACTAACAGATTGCCTTTAAAGTCTCATCCACTTCGTTGCTACAGTAATATTCTGCAAATGATCTTTAGTTTTAATCAGCTCATAATTATTGAAAACTGCAAGTATATATTATCCATTTTCAATGACCGTATGTATGACATATTATAAAACAGACAATACATCACAATTTCAATTCCCTCCCCTTAACCCAAATCTCAGCATGCAAATGATCTTCTGGCTGCAAATCACAGAAAAACAGAAAATCTGCAGCAAAGAAATAAAGCATGCAGAGCGCACCCATGATCATCATCTCCAATATATTAGCTCGCCAGCCGTGTACAGTTTCATCCCGTCACATTAGGGTAGAAAAGATGCCCTTGCATTGTATGAATCTATTAAGAGCTGCTCAGAACAGTTGAATATGAGAAATCCGCAGCAAATCCACAATAAATTCTTAGTCTTAATACATTAGTGACACAAAAGGGATAAGATAGGACATTTACATTTTTCTACCAAACAGGGCCCTGCAAATAGTCCTTTCTTTCATTACCAGGACTAATTGAGCCCGGTGTTCTGTACAAGCAGAATGTGAGCTGCCCGAGGTCGGGGAAATGCTGCTCTGGTAACACGTGTGGGTGCAGGCGTACAGGATTACACGCCTATTATGCCGAACTCCTAAATCTCTCCGCATTAGGGTCTCATTTCAGGCTTGCTAACAGCAGGAACTCCAGCGTGAGCAAGTGAAGGAAAATGAGCCGGCAGTAGTGGAATTCCTCGCCGGTGCCACACACCAACAGACGTTTCCACAGTGCCAGGGTCTGATGCTGGCAGCAAGACACATTGCATTCATCACTGGAGCATAGGTGATGGAGATGCTGGCTTCCAAGAAACTCATTCTCCCATATGTCATCCTACCATTAAATGTTAAAAGAAAAATAAATATATGTAATGGTCTAATTACATTTTTTTTTTGTGATAACAAATTTTGTTTGCATGGGAATATACTGCATGTATTTATTACGGTATATATTAAATGCGGCACCTTTCCATGCAAAGATGGATGCAAGGCCTAAATAGACTATTATATACACACATAATAATATGGTATAAATTACACACACATTTCATTTTGGATAGCTGGTACGGACTGACACCGTGCACTGCCACCTGTCAGTTATTTCAAGTACTGCAGCACCACTTAGCCTGGTGTCTGCAACTATGTAAACCTGTGTGTGTACACACACACACACACACACACACACACACACACACACACACACTTGAAAGTGTTGGCACCCTTGAAATCTTTCCAGAAAAGGCAAATTGGACATAATTTCACACAGAACCCCAAGAGTGGGTTGGACAAATTGTTGGCACCCTTAACTTAATATTTGGCTGCAAACCCTTTGAAACTATTACTGCAATCAATAGCTTCTGATAACCATCAACAAGCTTCAAACACCTCTCAACTGGAATTTTGAATTATTTTTCTTTTGCAAACTGCTCCAGGTCTCTTACAGTTGAAGGCGCCTTCTCCCAACAGGAATTTTAAGATCTCTCTACAGGTGTTCAATGGGATTTACATCCAGACTCATTGCTGCCACTTCAGAACTCTCCAGCGCTTTGTCCATCCATTTCTGGGTGCTTCTTGAAATATGTTTGGGATCATGGTATGGTGTTCTTTTCTTTGTAGGCCTCATAACATTTTCAGTAAACATTAGAATGATGTGCTTTACCAAAAAGCTCTATATTGGTCTTATCTGTCCACAAGATTTCCCAGAAGGATTTGGGGTAACTCGCGTACATTTCGTTAAACTGCAGTCTAGCTTTTTATGTCTCTGTGTCAGCAGTGGGGTCCTTGCGGGTCTCTTGCCATAGTGTTTCATTTCATTCAAATGTCGACAGATAGGGGTCAATCAGTGTAATCGCAATCTGAGCCTGCAGGACAGCTTGAGTTTCTTTGAAACTGTATTGGGGCTGCTTATCCACCATCCAGACTATCCTGTGTTGCAACCTTTAATCAATTTTTCTATGCTGTCCAGGAAGATTAGCTACAGTGCCATGGGTTCTAAACCTTTTGATTATGTTGCACACCGTGGACAAAGGAACATCAGGATCTCTAGGGATGGACTTGTAACCTTGAGATTGTTGATATTTTCAACAATTTTGGTTCTGAGGTTCTCAGATCGTTCTCTTCTTCTCTTTCTATTCTCCATGCTTAGTGTTTAACATACAGACAGGCAATGCAAAGATTGAGTCAAGTTCTCCCCTTTTGATCTGGTTTCAGGTGTGATTTTCATACTGCCCACACCTGTTACTTGTCACAAAGGAATTTAACCCCTTTACCCCTAAGGGTGGTTTGCAATTAATGACCAGGCCAATTTTTACAATTCTGACCACTGTCCCTTTATGAGGTTATAACTCTGGAATGCTTCCACAGATCCCGGTGATTCTGGAAGTGTTTTCTCGTGACATATTGTACTTCATGTCAGTGGCAAAATTTCTTTGATATTACCTGCGTTTATTTGTGGAAAAAAATGAAAATTTGGCGAAAATTTTGAAAATTTCAAAATACTTAATAAGTAACATTTCCCACATGTCTACTTTACATCAGCACAATTTTGGAACCAAAATTTTTTTTTTGTTAGGGAGTTATAAGGGTTAAAAGTTGACCAGCAATTTCTCATTTTTACAACACCATTTTTTTTAGGGACCACATCACATTTGAAGTCACTTTGAGGGGTCTATATGATAGAAAATAACCAAGTGTGACTCCATTCTAAAAACTACACCCCTCCCCCCTCAAGGTGCTCAAAACCAATTTCAAGAAGTTTATTAACCCTTCAGGTGTTTCACAGGAATTTTTGGAATGTTTAAAATAAAAATTTACTTTTTTTTCACAAAAAATTTATTTAGCTCCAATTTGTTTTATTTTACCAAGAGTAACAGGAGAAGTTGGACCCCAAAGGTTGTTGTACAATTTGTCCTGAGTACGCTGATACTCCATATGTGGGGGTAAACCACTGTTTGGGCGCATAGCAGAGCTCGGAAGGGAAGGAGCGCCATTTGACTTTCCAATGCAAAATTGACTGGAATTGAGATGGGACGCCATGTTGCGTTTGGAGAGCCCCTGATGTGCCTAAACATTGAAACCCCCCACAAGTGACACCATTTGGGAAAGTAGACCCCCTAAGGAACTTATCTAGATGTGTGGTGAGCACTTTGACCCACCAAGTGCTTCACAGAAGTTTATAATGTAGAGCCGTAAAAATAAAAAATCACATTTTTTCACAAAAATGATATTTTCGCCTCCAATTTTTCATTTTCCCAAGGGTAACAGAAGAAATTGGACCCCAAAAGTTGTTGTCCAATTTGTCCTGAGTACGCCGATACCCCATATGTTGGGGTAAACCCCTGTTTGGGCGCACGGGAGAGCTCGGAAGAGAAGGAGCACTGTTTTACTTTTTCAGCGCAGAATTGGCTGGATTTGAGATCGGACGCCATGTCACGTTAGGAGAGCCCCTGATGTGCCTAAACAGTGGAAACCCCCCAATTCTAACTGAAACCCTAACCCAAACACACCCCTAACCCTAATCCCAACCCTAACCACACCCCTAACCCTAATCCCAACCGTAAATGTGATCCAAACCCTAACTTTAGCCCCAACCCTAACCCTAACGGGAAAATGGAAATAAATACATTTTTACAATTTTATTATTTTTCCCTAACTAAGGGGGTGATGATGGCTGGTTTGATTTACTTTTATAGCGGGTTTTTTAGCGGATTTTTATGATTGACAGCCGTCACACACTAAAAGATGCTCCACATTTTGAGAGCTATAATTTTTCCATATTTTGGTCCACAGAATCATGTGAGCTCTTGTTTTTTGTGGGACGAGCTGACGTTATTATTGGTACCATTTTCGGGCCCATGACATTTTTTGATCGCTTTTTATTCCGACTTTTCTGAGGTAGAATGAACAAAAACCAGCTATTCATGAATTTCTTTTGGGGAGGGGGGGGGGGGCGTTTACACCGTTCCGCGTTTGGTAAAATTGATAAAGCAGTTTTATTCTTCGGGTCAAAACGATTACAGCGATACCTCATTTATATCATTTTTTATGTTTTGGCGCTTTTATACGATAAAAACTATTTTATATAAAAAATTATTATTTTTGCATCGCTGTATTCTGAGGACAAACTTCTTTTATTCGCTGATGATGCTGTATGGGGGCTCGTTTTTTGCGGGACAAGATGATGTTTTCAGCGGTACCATGGTTATTTATATCCGTCTTTTTGATTGCGTGTTATTCCACTTTTTGTTTGGCGGTATGATAATAAAGCGTCGTTTTTGCCTCCTTTTTTTATTTCGGTGTTCACTGAAGGGGTTAACTAGTGGGACAGTTTTATAGGTCGGGTCGTTACGGACGCGGCGATACTAAATGTGTGTACTTTTGTTTTTTTTATTTAGATAAAGAAATGTATTTATTGGAACAATATTTTTTTTTCTTTATTTAGGATTTTTTTTTTTTTTTTTTTTACACATGTAAATGTTTGTTTTTTTTTACTTTTTTACATTGCCCCAGGGGGGACATCACTGTATAGTGACAGATCGCTGATCTGACACTTTGCAATGCACTGTGTCAGATCAGCGATCACACAGGAACTGCAGGGAAGCTTCCCGGTGCCTGCTCTGAGCAGGCGCTTGAAAGCCACCTCCCTGCAGGACCCGGAAGCAGCCCCGCGGCCATTTTGGATCCAGGCCGGTAGGGAGGAGGAGGTAGGAGACCCTCGGAGCAACGCGATCACATCGGATTGCTCCGAGGGTCTCAGGGAAGCCCGCAGGGAGCCCCCTCCCTGCGCGATGCTTCCCTGTGCTGCCGGAACGCTACGATCATCTTTGATCGCAGCGTTCCGGCAGTTAATGTGCCAGGAGCGGTCCGTGACCGCTCCTGGCACATAGTGCCGGATGACAGGTGTGATAGTCAGCTGACACCCGGCCGTGAGCGCGGCTGATCGCGCTGGACGTACTATTCCGTTCATGGGAAGTAGTACAGTATGTTTCTGTTTTGTTTTTAATATATTTTATTATTCTTTGACAATAGTGCCTTGCTCTGTGGGTGGCCACCTTCGCTGTTCTTTGCGCAATTCACTAATATAGAGTGGAATACTACCCTTAAACGCACTGGGAGAAGCTAAGGCGTCGGTGATGACATCATGATGCCGGATTTTTATATGGAGATTGGTGGAATATACTATATTTGTCTCCTCTTATGTGCTTTGAAGAATTTACGTCTATCAGGATTAATGCCGGCAGACTGTACCCAGCAGTATATGGACATTTATGGATTTCTCCCTGTTTTTGTGTATCAATAGATGTAGCAGGCATTTTTTATATAGGTTTCTCTTTTTTATATATGTTTTCCCTTTTTCCTATTTATTTTTCTATCATGCTTACATACTGTATTTATTACATTATACCTGAGATGCGTTTCATCTTACTCCCAGTCGTGTATGCAGTCTCCTTGTTGCCGGTATGTGACTGTGTGCTGCTAGACGCGCATGCGCCGTGGTGTCCTAGGCTTGCCGGCGTCTCTGAATCATCCTCTGGGCTTCGGTGCGGGTCAGTGACGTCACAGGAAGTTGTTCCTTTGACCTGTGCCGGAAGCCGGATGTACGGACGCGTCGCATGGCAGCCCCGGTCCCACTCCACATGCGCTCACAGGTGCAGCACTTAGTGAGTTCCATATAAGATCGTGACACGTCAGGTATAACCACACTGCCCCTCGAAGAAGCCCGCAACGCGAAACGCGCGTCGGGGCACGCTGTATACACGGTGACTGCGTTATCACCCCCTGATATGGGTAAGCTAGTACTTTAATCTACCGCTGCTGCTTTGCACAATTGCACTTTTGCACTGGCACTTTTTCCTTGGATAGCATGTGAATGATTTTGTGCAATTGGTAGTGGCCAGACGTCTGAAGATATCCGGGCTGTCCACACGGTCTGCAAACACACTTCTTTTTCTGACTTCTGGTCTTTTGGTCAATTGAAATAGGTTCGGGACCAACATTATGGTGGCAAAGACTTTCCCTGACCTATTTTTTGAGGTGATTTTTCTGCAAATACCGTGTATACCGAGTCTTTTTGCTCCCTATCCCCTCTTTGGATACTCGTCCATAATAATTCTTTGTATGTATACTGGGTCTTTTTTTCTTTTTGTATGGTGTTGTTAATGTTGGAATAAATAAAGATTATATATTTTTTAGAAATGTTTGTTTTGACCTCAGTAATTGAATGGGTCCCTGTACTCCTTTTTCTCATGTAGGAAATAGATCATCTTTGATCGCAGCGTTCCGGGAGTTAATGTGCCAGGAGCGGTCCGTGACCGCTCCTGGCACATAGTGTCGGATGTCAGCTGTGATAGTCAGCTGACACCCGGCCGTGAGCGCGGCTGATCGCGCTGGACGTACTATTCCGTCCATGGGAAGTAGGGCCTACCCCACATGGACGGAATAGTACGTCCAATTGCAGAAAGGGGTTAAACGAGCATCACATGCTTGAAACAAAGTTGTTTACCAACAATTGTGGAAAGGTGCCAACAATTTTGTACTGCCTATTTTTGCTGCTTTGTATCAAATTTAGCTTCTTCCCTTTGTTTTTTTTGTGTGCGTTATTCCAATATACACAAAGGAAATAAACATATGTATAATAAAACAGGAGTAACTGCAATAATTTTCTGGGAGAAATACTTCATTCTCTGGAACAATTTCAAGACTGCCATCACTTTTGGCCATGACTTTGTGTATGTACATACACACATACATATACACATACATATACACACACACTATACTATATGTAAAATGTCTGAAACTCTTTTCCTTACGTTCTAAAATGCATGTATTATACTAAGACAAAAACAACACAATAATGTAGGTAACACGTTATCTGCCACGGAAAAGTCAGTGGGACCCTCATTGTAACTAGCTGTCCCAGGTTATGTCCCCCCGGCTGCAGAGCTGTGAGGTGGACTGGCATGGTCAGATCACCCTGTCCTCACGGGGTGCCCTGCTCCTCCTCTCAAACAGACAGGATGACCCTTGGTGTAAGGCTATGGTCACAATACTACACTGATGTATGTAAGTGAAGCCTGCTTTTCTACACAATTAAAAAAAGTTAGGCAGACACAGTGCGCTGACATAGGCTAAAAGAGAGTTTTTTTATTGTCTCGGACAAAGATGGGCCTATGGCCATGTTACTGTAAACAGCAGGCGACTGCTCAGTATATATGCCAAATGTAAGAAGAAAACTAGGTCAGATCCATGAATGCCATGAGCTACTGGAGAGCTTGAAGGCTACGAATCTCTGTACTTGTGAATTCTCACATTGTACGCACTGAGTGCTTTGTGAGGATTCTTCGGTGCTGGCAGCGGCAGTACTCCCAGCCACTTTCCATCTAAATGGGCGCAGCCTCACTCAATACACTTGCATTGAGTGAGGCCACGCTATTCTAGCCCAAATTTAGCCGGGAATATGAATATCACATATTTGAGGTCACATGACCGCGATTCACGGCACAAGAGAATCCTCACAGCATGCAGTGGGCGGGAAGTGAGGATTCTCACATAGAGTGACTGCAGACTTTTAGTTTAAGGCCGGACAATCCATTTAACCTATTGCAACTGAACAAACATTTTTCTAATTTATATATAAAAGAGAAAAACTCCAACTAATCAATGCTGCTGTAAGGTACAAGACATCCCGCTGTCAGATGCATTCTTCTTCTTTTGACGTACCATTTAAAATCGCCCATCATGACTTTTGCCAGCTCACATTTAGAGGTCGGGATGAGCCACAGTTGTACTGAGCATGTGCGGATTGGCTATTCTGGTGCAAGCAGAGCACAAATGTAGCTTAGACTAACCCTGAACATTATATCTGGAATGATATCATATCTGAGCCGGCACAAGGCATAAAGGGTTGGATTCAAATTGAACGTCATTGGAAAACTGAATACAAGTGCAGGAGGATGGGATTATAGGGATAACATTTTTATTATGAGACAACCCCTGTAGGGATTATTCGCAACTCTTAGACCACTCCTGCTGATGATTCTGCAGCTTCCATTGAAGTTACATTGACAGAGCAGCTCTTTCTCTTTCGCTGTGCTCCATTGACAAAGCATGTCTGCCGATGTTATGCTGATTGATAGCTAGCTCTCTGTTGCCTAACTGCAGGGAGCCGGCCGTCAATCAGCATGACATCAGCAGCCATGTCCCATCAACGTCTGCAATCTTGCCTTGTCAACAGAGCAGCCCGGGAGAGGAAGAGCTGATCCGTGAATGTGCAGCAGCAGAATCGCCGGCAGCAGCAGTCTGTAGTCGCTCTGAGCCAGCGCCGGGCAACGAGACCGCTAATATGAGGAATACAGGTAGGACTAGTTTAACATTTCTTTTACCTGTATGCCCATATACATGAGGAGACTTGTCCTCACCACCCTCGCACTATTCTCAGGGAAACATTGATTTTGGCTAGCAAGGCTATCACCATGAGGTGGATGGATAGAAAACCCCTGTGGATTGGACATTGGGTTAATATGGTATAAACTGCAGCTTACTATGAGAGGGTGTTATATAAAAATAGACAATGGAAGCCTTGGTTTGATTCTTCTTTGATTCGCATTAGTCTCTAGGTGATATTCTCTCATGAATTAAGTATGTGATATTTGGTGGCTGACATATACTAGACTCATGGTATGTTATGGGTAGGCTTAAATTTGCCAGACAGTATTAAAGAGCATTGAGAAATTCCTTTATTCTATTATGTAACCTTGTTATGTTGTATAATCTTTAATAAAAATGAGTTTAATGAATTTTGTGTATTTTGCTATAATATATACTTACAAACATTTATTTCTTACCTTTGATCTGAGAATTGTTCACAGCAAACATATTAATAGCCATAAGCTGCAACATCCTGGTGCTGCCAATGGGAGATGGGCTGTGCTGCAGAAGGGCTTTAAATTCCTTAAGAAGTTTTTCTGCTACAACATGGAAAGTTTCCATCCTGCAAAAAAAAAAACAAAGTTAAAAAAAAAAAGGTAAGCAGTGAACAGCGGTTCCCCACAAACATGGCCATCAGTAAAAGTCTCAAGAGTTGTCACACTGCTTTCCCAAACTCCTGAAATCCAAATCTTCTGGAATTTGAGTGACAAACTTTAATTGGGAAAAACAGAAATCCAGCTTACATATAACCCATTTTGCTTTTAGAGGAATATATTCAAGGCGGGAAACAAGAAACATTACTAATTCAAGGTATTTTAAAAGTATCCTCTATTAATTACAAGAGCCTAAAAATGGACAAAAAAATCAACACTGCCCATTTCACTTGAACAGAAGTGCCACACGTACCCAATTACAGGGGTGGTACCAAGTGCACATGTACAGTCATCACCTAACCATAGAAGCAGAGTGCGCCGCTATCTCCGACAGCTCCACAGGCCGTCAATGAAGTTGTGGTGGGCACGCTTAGCCGCCATTCTACTTAAATGGGCTGTGGCAGAGACAGTTTTGGGACACCCCACAATTAGCACATTATCAAGTATCCTACAGATAGGTGATAACTTGCTAACTTGGCACAACGATTTTGAAAGGACTGACAGCATACTATGGATAACATACTTAGAATAGGTAATCAATATCAGATGGGTGCTGTGGGGCACCGGGCCGTCTGCCCTGCTGGAGCATTGCCGCTGTGGCGATGGTCGGCGCATGGCTCCGCTCCGTTAGGGCGGTAGGACCCATACGAGGTTTGCCGTGACGTGGCAGTGGGCTTCATACAGTCTGATCAGAATGTTAAACTAAGAACCTCATGTTCAGTTATATAAATTTTTGACTAGCTGCTTGAGATCAACTTATGACTTTTGGAGGTGCTCTCCTTTCTCTTTTTTTCAGAATATTATGATACATGTATTTAAAGGGAAACGGTCACCAGGTACAAATAGAGACCCCGATTCCATTGGTCACCTATGGCTGTCTGTTGCCATTTCAATAAAAATCAGTGTACAGGACTAGGCGTCTTGTGCCTCTTAGTCAACTGCTTTGTGTAACCCTGACCTTACTAATGATCAGCGGTTCTCTCCCAATGTACAGTGTACACAGAAAGCTGCCAAACAGTTGTATGTGCGGGTTATACAGAGCTCAGCATTCAGAGCAGTGACAGATCTGCAATAGAGCAGACCACAAGTGACACATCGCTGGACTCCGCTCCAATGTCATGCTGCTCTTAGATTCCTTTTAATATCTAGCTACTGCTCTTTCAGATGGTTCCTTACACATCAAATGGTCCCTTACACATCAGCAGGGCTCACTTAGTAGCGTCTGGCCAGTTTCATTGCTCCTGATGACAAGGTTATGCTCTTTGAGCACTGGCTCGGTGGCCATAACTGAACTGAGAAATGCTGTATGCAACATTTTTTTTCTGTCCAGCTCAGTGTCAAGACTGATCTGGCATAAAGGGGTAAAACAGTGCAGACAAATATGTTCTTGGTGCAACAGTCTGAACCCACAAAGGCATCTTTGATATCTATTAATACGCAGAGCATTGGTTTCTGTTGGTTAATGCAGCGTGAAGTGGTCTGGACTGACTGGGTTCACATTACGTTAGTGGCGTCCGTTAGATGGACTACGTTACACAGCGGCATAACGCGGTGTAACGTAGTCTGTTTAACGCCGCCATTGACTCCAATATCGGACGCATCGCTAGTGTACGCCCACAATGGGCGTGCGCTAGGGATGTGCCGTCATTGAGTGACGGACACCGAGACGCGGGCTTCAGCGTTTCCGGGTCAGTCACTGCTAGCGCAGATGGAGCTAGCAGATGCTCTATCTGCGCTAGCGCGCTGACATACCGGCACTTGCGTTTACAGCAGCCCGTTACCGTATGTGTTGAATGGGCTGCTGTAAACGTAATGTGAACCCATTACAGAATTATAAGCCGGACCTACTGTCAGGTTCCTTTTTAAAATGGTCTAATGTGATTTTTTTTAAAGCTAAACCAATATGATCTAATGGGGAAAAAGGTTTTGCCTGCTTCTTTACATATTAACAGCAACTTGTATAAAAAAATAAATAAAAAAGTCAGGCAAGCAAACACATGCTGAGGGCATACATTTATATTACACCCTGGTGAAGCTCAAGGCAGATGCCATGCAAGGTATTAAAGGAACCATAAGAGGGGATTTAATATTGTGGCATCACAAAGACCTAGATGTTTTGTTTTAATGTCTATTTAATAGAAACCCGATAGCTGTGAGAGGAGGAGGCCTGGTGACATGATCTCTAAGCCAGGCCCCAGAGATGTGAGATGTGCAGATATGCAGGATGAATGATGCTTGTCTAGGGACGGACACACTCATGGCTGGTCATACTTGGGTCTGCGGCCCATCATCCCCACATCCAGCTGAGAACATCACTCCGCAGTGATGTCAGGGGAGTAGTGAGGGCGCTTCACCCATCGAGCCCTCTGCTATAAACACAGCTTGGCTGCAAAGAGGCTGACATTCCAGAGAGATGCATAATGTCGGAAAATGAGACACAGATCCAGCACACTTACCCAATCCTGGTGAAGAGCTTCCCCTGGGCATGCAGGAAGCTGAGCAGGAAGCGTTTGTTCAGCTGCATGGGAAAGAAAAAAAAAATGAAAAAAAAAAAAAAAAAGACAAAACAATAAAACCTTCGACATTCTGGGAAAGGAGTGGAGTCCCGGGTGCTGAAATAACCTGGCCTGGGGATGTGGGGGCGAATGGCTGTGGATGGGAAATGAATGACATGCCCTAAATCTCACACACATGCTGGGATGGGCACATGCCATTCTAAGGAGCAGAATCTGCAGCCCGCCTTACAACAACACCCTCTGCCGGCTGGTAAAACAGTGTCTAATAACAAAGAAAACAGAAGGAGCCAGCAGAAAAAAAATATAAAGACCCTTACCAGACATAGAAGAGAAATCAGTCACATATATATGTACATGTTCTATAGTAAAGAGTGCTACCTGCCGGCCTACAGATATTTAGCTGCTCTTCTATCCTCAGGCTGAGGGAAAGGCCAACACAACATAGCGGTCATAAATGCAAGGTAGACAATACCTTGCATTTATGACCGCTATGTTGTGTTGGCCTAAATGCAAGGTATTATCTGGTGCTATAAAACTACAGGCCGAGCCCTAAAGCTCCACTGCAGGCTTTTCCTTTTATTTCAGCACTGGAGTGGTGCCGCTAATCTAAGTTCCCTGTCACTAGTATTAAACTCACCAGCTGCTGTCTTCAGCTGTTCCCAGTGCCTCTCTGGTCCCGGGCCGCCATCTTGTGATCACAACCTTTGAATGGCTGGTTGTCAGAGTCACAAGCTCCAGATGTAAGTCTACGAGAGCTTCGTTCAGGCCTCGTCCTGGCTCTCATTGACTTACACTGAGTTGTGAATTCGGACTTGCCCAACAAACACTGGAGCGAACCAGCTGGTCACAAGCTGCAGAAAATGACTGGAGTGGCGCCGAAAAAAGAAGACCACGACAGCGACTGGTAAGTATACTAGGGGCAGGGAACTTAGATTAGGGACATCACTCAAGAAGTAAAATAAAAAAAAACAAAATGCTGGAATGATTCTTTAATAGGGATGTACAAGTTTGAATGCACCATAATATAGGGGATACCTTAAAGGGAACCTGTCACCTCCCTCAGGCGTTTGTAACTAAAAGAGCCACTTGTGCAGCACTAATGCTGCATTCTGACAAGGTGGCTCTTTTAGTTCGGGTCCCTGGCACTGCTGCAATAATCGCTTTTGAAATTTGTGCCTCATACTTGTGAAATCGTCCGGGGGGCAGGTCTTTCCCCCTAATCCAGACGCACCACAGCCGTCACTCAGGGCCTCTGTGCGCCAGTCGCCGCCTTCTCTTCCTTCATTAGCGTCCCCGACGCCTGTGCTCTAAGTTCGAAGGGCAGCACAACTGTGCATGCCCGGAAAAAAAAATAACAGCGTAGGCGCCAGGGACGCTACTGAAGGAAGAGGAGGCGGCGCCCAGCAGCAAGAGAGGCCATGAGTGACGGATGTGAGGAGTCTGGATTAGGGGGAAAGACCTGCCGCCTGGACGATTTCACAGGTATGAGGGACAAATTTCAAAAGCGATCATCGCAGCAGTGCCAGGAACAAGAACTAAAAGAGCCACCTTGTCAGAATGCAGCATTAGTGCTGCACAAGATGGCTCTTTTAGTTGCAAACGCCTGGGGGGTAACAGGTTCCCTTTAAAGATCGCTGGTGCTCAGACCACTGGAACCCGTTCTTCAGAGTTCAGCACGCGGCTATCTCTGGCAGTATCATAGGGTAAGCATAGAGCCGAGCTGTACATGCTCGACCTCAGATCCATTCAGACAGGGGGCTGCAGAGCCCCGATCTCAGGATCAAAGGGGTCACAGCAGTCACAGCCACAGCAAACAGGAAGTTAGCCTTCATCCTATGTCTAGGCGATAACTTCCAAACTTGGTACAATCCTTCAAGATTAGCCAACAAAAGTAGATCACTGAGATTTGACTCCAGACCTATCCACCAATCAGCAGTTTGAAGAAGCAAGGATCTCCTGTGCTTTATGTATCCTATCCATTCCTTACCAGGTGCAGCTCATTCCTTTGCATAATATTAGAGATCATTACAGATCTGTCCACTCAAATCAATGGGATCGAGTTTCAAAGGGAATCTGTTAGCAGGTTTCTGCTATGTAATCTGAGGACAGCATGAGGTAGCAGGTGAGGCACAGAGATTTTCAGGAATGTGTCACTTATTAGGCTGCGTGCTGTTTCCATACAATGAAGGTTTTATCACCAGGAAAAAAAATCACAGCCCAGACTGATGCTCATGCATCGACCCCGTAGGACAAGCAGTTCACTAGTAAGCAGAGCTGGGGAGTCGGTAAGTCAAAACCACCGACGCAGACCGACTCCTCAATTTCCCTGACTTCCAACTCCAAATCCACGACTCCGAAGCACTGCCCCACTACTGAGCATGTCTATAAAGTGCAGCACAGATTCATCTCAACCAAAAGCTGAGATTCTTAGATCAGGAACACAACAGACATTTATAGGACATTTCATAACATTCTGCATTCTACTACTATACCCAATGTATTATATATTTTAGGAGTCGGACCATTTTATAACGACTCCACCAAAATGGACACTGACTTCACAACTCCGACTCCACAGCCCTGCTAGTAAGTCAATAACAATGTACACAGAAAGATGAGGGCTGGGGGTCATTTTTCTGAGCTCTGCCACAGGCTACGTCTAAGAACTCTGCACCCAGTAAACTAAGTGACACATTGTAGGAATCAAGGTTTCTTTTCCAACATTATGCTGCTCTCAGATGAGGTAGTAAAAACCTGGTGACAGATTCCCTCCAAAATCAACACCTGCTGCTAAAAATTAAGGAATCAGCGCAGTTGGAGAGCTGCAGCCATTTCACCCAGAGCTTGTGTGTGCCCAACTCTTGTCTCGTCCACATTAATCTAATAATGATGGACTACCCTAAGACTAGAAGCATCAATTTTATATTGCGGGACAACCTCTTTAACCCTTCACCCCGTAGTCTGCTTTCACCTTCCTGACCAAGCCAATTTCTTCAATTCTGACCACTGTCACTCTATGAGCTAATAACTCTAAAACGTTTCAACATATCCCAGTGATTCTGAAACTTTTTTTTTTAAATGACACATTATACTTTATAGTAGTGGTAAATTTAGCTCAATATTTTTGTGTTCATTCGTGAAAATTTCAGAAATTTGGTGAAAATTTCACAATTTTTAATTTTTATGGGCTTAAACCAGGAAATTGTACCACACAAAAGTTAATAACAATTGCCACATCTCTACTTTACATCACCATCTTTTTTAACCTTTTTTGTTAGTAAGTTAGAAGGGTTAAAACTATCAACTATTTCTCATTTTTCAAACAAAATTTACAAAACCATTTTTTTTTTTTTTTTTTAAGGTACCACTTCCAAAGACTGACCACGCCGCATCGTAGGTCAGACAACATCCAGTGCGCCTCATTATAGGGAATCTTCCGCCAGGGGCTCAGTCTGAATCACGTATTTCAGGGATTTACACAGAAAGCCCCGTGTAAGCGCTCAGCACAGAGCGCAGGATAAATGTGAGCCGAGCCTTAATGCGATCTTTGGGAGGCAGAATTAACAAATCAATAGTACATCAAGAATTGGATTTATTTTTTACACCGTTTCTCGTATGGTATAAGTGATTAAACGACTTTATTCTTCAGGTCGGAGCAACTACACTGATATCAGATTTGTCTTGTTTTTATATTTTGCTGCTTTTACACAATACAAACAATTTTATTAGAAAAAAAATGGTTTGTGCATCGCTATATTCCGAGAGCTATAGCTTTTTTATTTCTCCACTGATTGAGCTGCATGACAGTTTGTTTTTTTGCAGGACAAGATAATATTTTCAGCTATACTATTTTTAGTTACATTTACATTTTTGGTAACATTTTATTCCACTTTTTGCATGACAGTATGATGAAAAAGCAACTTTTGACTTTTTTTCCCCACAGTGTTCACTGAAGGGGTTAACTACTGGGACAGATTTATAGATCGGGTCGTTCCGGACACGACGATCCCAAATATGGGTACTTTGTTTATTTTTGTTTCTTCGTCTTTTTTTTTTTTATAAACTTTATTTTTTCCTTTTTTCCTTGCCCCAGGATGAGACATTAACTTTCCCTGCACTGATCGCCAATTTAATATTCTGCAATGGAGGGCATTGGATCTGTGCATCGCACATAGGCAGGAGGGCATGTCAGCTCATACTCTGGGCAGGAGCTTACAGGCCACCGTATGGGTGGCACCGCGGCCATCTTTCGGTTCAGGTTCACTATGGAGAGCACTGGCACAACGCGATCGCAACTGCTGATTGGAGCAGAGAGGGAGCTTCCTCCCTCTGATATGCCAATCAATGTCGCTGTCACTATTGGCAGCAGCAGAGGAGTTAAATGCCAGCGATCGGCACAAGCACAGATCCTGGGTGTTTCTGCAGGGGGTCAGCTATGATATCTAGCGGACATCAGCTGATAATCAAGCTGGCTCTGCACTGGCGGTTTGTGGGAATGCATCTTCTGTGGCGCGCGGATGCCGTGAAGCGGTTTAAGGGAAGCTCATAAGATGACTATTTTCACAGGATTTATTAATAACTGTATTATTAATTGATGAAGGTGAGCTGCCATCAACATAACATCTTTGTGATTTATATACTAAGTAAATAGTATTAGGCTAGAACTTTACCAAGGGCTAAAAGAAATCAATTGATGCCCTGACATAGTAGGGGTGTTACAGACGCTAAAAAGCAGCCACCCCCTTGGGCCACGCCTGCGGTCTGACACCTGCACAATCCTACATGCAGGCACAAGGCACCAAATAAGGGAAGGATTGTGCGCAGCGGCCCCGGGAAGAAATTGTGTCTTAAGATGAAATTTCAATACTTGAGTTTTGGACGTAAATTTCTGTATCTGCTCTTTCTCAAGCCAGAGTCTGCTTTAAGCCTCCAACACGAAAAGCGAGAGGAAGAGAGGCAGCTGAGATGTAAGGATCCCTGGGAATCCAGGATACATCCAGCAGAGAGGGACACAGAATGGACATCCAGGGGGAGGGAGAGCAAAAACAACTAAACACAAGACACCCGGAAAAAGGCTGCTCAAAGGCTTCCGTTAGGTAAAAAAATCAGTAAACATAGTGTAGGGGAAGAATGCCTACATAATGACGACGTGTAGCTTGTGTGTGCACATCATACAGACAACATATTACATCGTGGTCACCAACAGCGTATGTGAAGAAATCACAAAAAGCCTTCAAAACTATCGAATCATTAATGGGCCCGACCTTACATAAAAAGCTAAAATCCCCAATCTCCCCAGATGCAGCGCACATTCATGTGAGACAAATAAAGGGGTCTTAAGGAGTGATGCCCTTTTGCTGTGTAGGATGGCAGCCTAGGACTGAAAGGTGAATATTAGTGATGAGCGAACGTAAGGCGTTATCTGAGCATGCCGTGTGCAAACACTGTCTTCCACATGCTCGAAAAATATGTTTGAGTCCCCGCTGCTGTTCGACAGCCGCAAAACATTTGTTAGGCAATCCCTGCATGTGTTGCGGCTGTCAATCATCCGCGAGACATGAAGCTGCGGGGACTTGACTATATTTTTCTAGCATGCCGAAGACACTCTTTAAGCATACGAGCATGCTCAGATAACACCTTATCAAAACACGTTTGCTCATCACTAGTGAATATACATTTCTCATATATAGTCTGCCTACCTGGTGCCCTCCCGGTTTGCAAGACTGCCACAGCAGTGGTAATGGAAAATGAATGAGCAGCATGAAGCAGACCTCTGAGGATTTCCTGTTTCATAGAACAGAAAAAGCAAGATAGGTAAGGTTTAGACCAATGCACCCACATGTCCAGCAGCAGCCATCTTGGATGCAGGGGGAACAGTAAACCAAGAAGAGGAGGCAGCGGGAGACACGAAGGGGAGCACTGGGTAGTGAGACTATATTAGAAACGTATAGTCACTTTTCAGTCCCAGGGTGGAGGGTCATGTCAAGTAGATATGCCAAAGGGTATGTTCACACACTGCATTTTATGTGCCAGAAAAATGAATCAGTTTCCTAAAATCTCATGAATAAAATGGGATAAAAAATGCATTAAAAAACCGCACAAAACCACACAAAAAATAATCAAAAATGTAGTATTCTATGCAGTGTTATTTCTGCCAACACTCCAGTATTTGCAGCATATTCTTGAACAATCCTGAACATGTGCATATACCCTAATGTACATGTACATACACTTCTAGTCCATAAAGGTAAAAAAAGGTCTTCAAACCATATAACCAAAAAATGTGCATTTCACTGTGAAGATGACCGACATCTACAGGTAAAACAAGTGCTAAGTATCTGTTCTAGACCGTGCGTGGATCTGCCGATTGGCACCTGTGATAGCGTCCAAAAGTGAGTGGTACTAACCAAATTAATGTTAGTAGTTAAAATTAGAAAAGAAAAAAAGAAAATATTAAAAAAATAAGTCAATTATTGTTTGTTTACAATTAAAACAATAAACTAAGCAAAAGGGACTGGTATTTTGACTCTGCATAATCATCACACTGAGCAGCTGAGATGAGAAGGTCACACGGTGCACACTTGGTGCTGACATTTCCCCTCCTGTCCCATTTATCTGCATCAGGTTTGGGATAGATTTTCGACATATGTTTCCGCAAGGAATCTGCCATACATGTATGCGCCCATACATGTATGCGCCCTATCGGTGACACAGTTCTTACACCTTAGGACCCGAGACGGCTATTTTGAACCTCAACTTCAATGCAGAAAAAAAAATAGAAAAAGCTTTTGCATTGGTTTGGTGAGAACTTGCTTGCAGTGAGCAGTGTGTGCGCTTTCATCAGCTGAGCAGCTGTGCTATGGTCAGGTTTGAGGCTCACGTAATAAGTCACATCGAGGTCAGTGTAGGGGGACATGGCACGGTGGATGGAAGAGGAAGTGGGTATGCTCTGGTGAGTCACACCAGGCCCTGCGCATGGTGGAAGTCACGTCGCACTCGCACAGACGCTGGGAAAGTGGTTTTCGGCTTTAACCAGCTACAACGAAACAGGGCACCTTATTTCCTCTACTCTGTAGTTCCTCTAAAAGCAAACCAGCACACACGCAATCAGGCTTATGGCTGCCTGGCAACCGGCCGCAGCTTGTAAATAAATATGGGCACCAATGCTGCAAGCAACTCCGGCAAGAAACGGGAGAAGTAGCCGTGCAGAGCCCCCCGGATAGACCTGTTACTTACACTTATGGCCAAAAATAATCTGCACAGAAAGAATAGGAGATTTGATGATCTGACTTTTTTTTTTTTTTTTTTTTAAACACCCCAAAACTATGGGATGCATGATGGTATGGATTGCGCAGCAGCCCACCCACAATTTTACAAGCGCCTAATTTGCATATTAACACGTTTGTCTGCTAAAACTATCCAGAGAATTTTTAAACTAAATGTGTCTTCTTGTAGTGCAATCCCCCCCTACAAGGGCCTGAGCTTACCTTGCTGTGGATCTCAGATCCGGCAGACAATATTAAGCAATAACTGTGTATAATTCTCTTACGACCCGACTGTAGTAGCGGCCATGCAGAGATCAGGCACAGCCGTCCACAGAGGAACACGGCACCACCCGGTGGCCAAAGATACAAACTGCACTAACCTTTACACAAGATCAGAGCTGTGAAATACTACAATAGTACCGTGAGAGCCGCATTAAAAAAAAATAATAATAATAATAATAATAAAAATAATCTACTTTTATTTAGTAAGACTAATGAGGTCACACAGTGATATTTAAAAAATAAATCTCTGGTAGACTAAGAATTAGTCCTAGGATGATGATGTCTGTAAAGTGCTGTGGAATTAATGGAGCTATTGCCATGTTCACATATAGTGAAAATGTGTTGGATTTTTCCTGCTGAGTTTTTTTGGGCAGAATATCTTCTGCATTTCACGATCCAAGCAAAGTGGACGTGATGTCATGAAAAATCTTGCCCTGTGTAGATCTAAAGATGCTGTTCAACTGTGGTGTATTTTTATCTATAGGCTTCTATGGAGAGCCTGGAAAAAACACATCTACAAAAAAAAAAAAGTGCAGAATCAAAGCTTTTCTGTACTATAAAAAACACAGATTCAAATCTGCAATAAAAACCTCATCAAATAAGGGGGAAAATGCCGAAAAACAACAATAACCAGAGAAGATTCTTATCGTGTAGTTTAGGGTCGACACCTGCAGAAAACATGCAGATGAAAAGCAATAGAAAAAAACAAAACACAGCATCTACACTAGGTGTGAACACGGCTATAGAGTTGTAAGTATCAGAAACAACAATATTCACTAAACATCTCAATGGTCAGAGGGCTAAAAAGAACGTTCCTGGTTTCACGAAGTCACAGACACGTTCCTGGCCAGTCAGTAACTCTGGAAAGTGACGCAGTCTGTGACTCTAGATCTCAGAGATGCCGAGAGGGATCAGATCATATGACGACATCAGATTTCATCTTTTCTGGCTTGACACTTTGGAAAGGTGACATTGCATGGTGGGTGCAACTACAGGCACTGGTATCACAGATTTATAGCGACTGGTTAACTTTAAGGATGCAAAAAATAAAAATATAGAATACATGTAAGTGCACAGGATACAATAATCAATACTCACATCACTTGGGCTAAGACTTTCAACGCCATCACTCCCAGGGCTGCTGCTGCTGGGACCCCCTCCTCGTGTCGGGTGGATCCAGACCTCCATTCGGGTGGAATCCTCGGTGGGATTACGATGAGAGTTGGCATCCGCATCCTTTTTCGGTTTCTGTTCCATTTGCTCAGCCTAAATTGCAGTAAAGATATGATTTAATACAACACTACTGCAATTAGTAAACTCTTACCTCTGGAGAGAATTTTCACATTTATTTATTTTATTTTTTTTATTTATTTTTTTTTATATTTTTCAATTTTTTCATTTCATTCCCTTTTATCTTAGTCCCCTGTACTACATGCCACAATACTTCAGTATTGCAGTATACAGTTCAGTTCTTAGGTGGAAAGAAGGCACAAGTTCCTTAAGTTCAGTGTATACTTTAACATGCTAATCCAGAGGAAGGCAAAAACACCATGAGGCAGATGTTAATTGCCCCATATTAGGGGAAAATTCCGCAAACACCAATTAGGCTAGTTCTCTGGATTAACGTTTCATCACAGACTCTAGAACCCATATAGCCTGCAACGTTATATTCCGCAGAAAGCCATCCAGGCCCTGCTTGAACTTGAATAAAATTTACAACACTAAGTAGAAGAAGGCTCCATATTCTCACTGCTGTTACAGTAAAGAATCAGTGTCTGTGATTCTGATTTAAGATCATTTCTTGTCACAGTTGTCGCCTACACTGCCTTGAAAAGTGTTCATACTACATGAACTTTTCCAATTTTTTCACATTACACCCACAAACTTAAAATGGTTGTCTACTACTAGGACAACCCCTTCTTGATCAAAATGTCTGGCCCCCATAAAATAATAAAGCCTATACTCCCCTCCCATGGCGATGCTGTTCCCATGGTGTCGCCACTCGCTATCCCCGGGGCTCTTGTGCGGTATTGTGACACGTGACCCCGGCGCCCAATCAGAGCTGGCATCACTGTCTGCGCCTTTGGAGAAATCCACCATGAAGAGGAAGACAGGGCTGCAGCTGAACTCTGACTTCCTCTTCCTGCTCAATTCAACAGGAGGCGAAGACAGTGACGCCAGCGCTGATTGGGAGCCAGGCTCACATGTCACATCACCTCATGACAGCCCGGGGGAGAGCGAATGCAGATACCGCGGGAACGGCGCAGGAGGCGAGTATAAGCTTTATTATTTTATGGGGTCAAGTGAGGGGTATGTGAAGAAGTTGTTCAAGTAGTGGACAACTTCTTTAAATGTATTTTATTGGGATTTTATATAATATACTAACACATAGTATCATGAATTTTTGCAGTGTAAAGAAATTGATACATTGTTTTCTAAATATTGTAAAAATATAAATCTGAAAATTGTGAAGTGCATTTGTATTCAGCCTCCCTGGAGTCAATACTTTGTAAGACCACCTTTCACTGCAATTACTGCTTCATGTTACTTGCGGTATGTCACTACCAGACTACTCTCCCTCTACACAGCCCCAATTGGACAGACCATCAGCAGATTTGGCTTTCAGTACCATCTTTATGCCGACGACACACAACTATACACACCATCCCCTGACCTAACTCCCACTGTACTACAGAACGCCACTGACTGTCTGTCTGCAGTCTCCAACATCATGTCCGCTCTCTATCTGAAACTCAACCTCTCCAAAACTGAACTTCTTCTGCTCCCACCATCTACTAACCTCCCTAAATCTGAC
This sequence comes from Ranitomeya variabilis, assembly GCF_051348905.1. Classification (NCBI taxonomy): domain Eukaryota; kingdom Metazoa; phylum Chordata; class Amphibia; order Anura; family Dendrobatidae; genus Ranitomeya; species Ranitomeya variabilis. The sequence continues at coordinate 110,085,266 of NC_135234.1, forward strand.
ATTTCCCTCTCCGTGGGTGGCACCATAATAACACCCCGGCAGCAGGCGCGCTGTCTGGGTGTCATGTTTGACTCCGATCTTTCCTTCACCTCCCACATACAATCTCTTGCCCGCTCGTGCCGCTTACACCTAAAGAACATCTCTAGAATCCGCCCTTTTCTCACCATGGAGACAACAAAAACCCTCACTGTCGCCCTAATCCACTCCCGCCTGGACTACTGCAATGCTCTATTAATTGGCCTCCCCCTTAGGCTACTTTTACACTAGCGTCATGCACTGCACGTCGCAATGCGTCGTTGTGGATAAAAAACGCATCCTGCAAAGTTGCCCGCAGGATGCGTTTTTTCTCCATAGACTTTTATTAGCGACGCATTGCATGTAACTTTTTTTGTGCGTCGAGACCGCCATTTTCGACCGCGCGTGCGCGGCCGAAACTCTGCCCCCTCCTCCCCGGACCTTGCAATGGGGCAGCGAAAGCTTCCGCTGCCCACGTCGGGCATTTTTTGCACAGTATGCGTCGGTACGTCGGGCCGACGCAGCGCGACGGCCCCGTACCGACGCTAGTGTGAAAGCAGCCTTACTCGACTTTCCCCTCTCCAGTCTATCCTTAATGCGGCAGCCAGGGTTGTCCAGCCAGGGTTGTCCATCTGGCTAATCGTTACTCAGATGCATCCGCTCTTCGCCAGTTATTCCACTGGCTGCCCATTCATTACAGGATACAATTCAAAGCGCTTGTTCTCACCCACAAAGCTCTCCACAGTGCGGCACCCCCATACATCTCCTCCCTCATTTCTGTCTATCGGCCTAGCCGACCTCTGCACTCTGCAAATGACTTTCGACTAACCTCTGCACTTATCCGTACCTCCCACTCCCGACTCAAGACTTCTCCCGTGCTGCGCCAATCCTCTGGAATGCTCTACCCCAAGATATTAGGACCATCCACAACTTGCATAGTTTTAGGCGCTCGCTCAAAACACATTTATTCAGAGCGGCCTACCACATTAACTAATCAAAGCCATTTTATGTTTGTGTGTGTGTAGCCCATTCACTATCTCCATCTATCCCCCACCCCCTGAAGATGGCTGGACCATCACTGTAAATACATCATTGTAAATACACACCTGTGCTTTGTATCTCCCCCACCTCATTGTAGATTGTAAGCTCTCATGGGCAGGGTCGTCTTATTTTGCTTTATTACTGTATTGTTAACATTGTTACCCATGACTGTTGTGTTTGAAACTGTTAAACTGTAAAGCGCTGCGGAATATGTTGGCGCTATATAAATAAAGATTATTATTATTATTACCAGCTTTGCACATCTAGAGTCTGTACGTTTTGCGCACTCTTCTCTGGGGTGTATGCCATCCAGGCCTGGTGATTTTCAGGCAGCACCGTACTACCTGCTGAGTTATGCAGGTGACATTTCATGGAAAATTTATAGAATTCATGGAGAATTTATAGAATTCATGCGATTTCTTGTGTACACACAGTAGAGAAGGAGGCATTTCGTAGAATTGCTTTTCCCTCACCCACTTCCCTCATTCCACCCAGATTATTTTTGAGTCTCCTACTTTTTACATAGTCTAAGAATATTTTCACATTACTTACTTTCTCTATCAGTGAGTCTCTGTCTCAATTGTGCTACCTTGATTTATCTCTTGCTTCTACAACGCTTCCTATATGTCATTTATTGTGCCCCTTAAAGCTCCATTCAGCCAAATTCGCTTTCTACTATATCCAACCTGTTTATTCCAATTGAGCATATGTTGGGCGCAGGTTTATAAAAATTCCCATTTGCTTTGAGTACTTTTATTGTCAAGGACATCACCCCAGTTTATCGCTCTTAGATCATCTCTTTTCCAATTGAAATTTGCCTTCCTGAAGTGTAATGTCCTTGAAGCCCCTCTACTATAATCTTATTAAAGGATAAGTAAATAATTATTATTTTGTGATCGATCACTATTATCCAGGTGTCCCCCCAACCCATACATTTGATATTCTGTCTATTCTATTGGTTAAAATAAGCTTGAGAAGTGACCCCGCTGTTGGATCCTGAACCCTGTTGTGAAAGATAACTCTTTATATTGTCAAAAACCTGTTTCCTTTGCTGGACCTGATGTTTTCTGCTCCACAATTTATATCAGGCTAGTTCAAGTCCCCAATAATGATTTCTTCCCGATAAAGCTGAGAGGGATGAGCTTTATTCTCATTTGCACATGGAAAGACTAGAAGCAATGGGATGACATTAGAAAAAACATTTGACAGTGAGGGGGATCAATGAGTGGAACAGGCTGCCACGAGAGGTGGCGAGTTCTTGAGGCGGCCGCACGTACACGGAGCCTGAATCTTTGCGGTGTCTTACTCAAGGTATGGTACCACTGTGTTTAACTGTTCCATGCATTACATGCCTGTACTTACGGCCACAATGCTGGCTTGATTTTTTGACACCTAGCCACTTAGTGTCTATAGAGGGATTGGAAATACATTCAACATTGTGAATACTGGTTACTAGTGTGACAGTCACTGGCCACTATATATTCTTATTCACGTATATATCAAAAGGAGCTAGAAAATATATATATATATATATATATATATATATATATATATATATATATATATATATATATATATATATATATATATATATATATATATATATATATATTGAAAATATACCGACAATGCTACCATCACTGTTGTTGACTAACTTTAACCGTAGCCTTATTAATCCCATACTCCCATCATTTTTTCAATAAGGATGGCATGAGGTACTTTATCAAATGCTTTGCTGAAGTTGAGATATACTATATCTACCACATTTCCCTGATCAACCCAGTCAGTGATTCCATCATAGAAAGAAATTAGATTAGTCTGGCATGACTTGTTTGCTACAAACCCATGCTGGCTCCGGTTAATTACTGTATTCTTATCCAAGTACTTACATACATGCTATGCTGTTTAATAATTTGTTCAAAGATCTTTCCTGGTATACAAGGCTCACTGGCCTGTAATTTACTGGTTCCGTATTCTTTCCCTTTTTGAAGATAGGGGCAACATTTGCCCTTCTGCAATCTTCATGACAAGAGTATCATGACACTGACATTTTAATGCATATGCAATTAAGGACATAACCTGGTCGCTTTACAAGTTATATGTATCGGTACTGCATACATTTTATATTTTCATATTAAGGGTAATGCGCGACATCCTAGGGACAGCCATCATGTAGCGGTTGCGCCATTCCCGCCTACAGAGGGTGCCAACCTCAGCTGTTTAGGCAGAGATCCAGATATTAGGACAAAATAGGAATTATTAGTACATTCAATCTAAACTATCTGGCTTAATTATTGTCTAAGACACCAGGGTTTATTCTCCTTCCAATTTTTTTATGATTCCCTTCTCTTGCTCCAATCGGCTGATGTTTACTTGTTTATGTGGTGGAGCATTTCTCAGTTCATAAATCTATACAGCGCTATTTGTTTGTGGCCCCTTTTGTTCCTACTTGTCTATATGTTTGTGTATTTGGTGGAACATACTAAAATCTATACAATATAATTATTGTGACACTATACACTCACCGGCCACTTTATTAGGTACACCATGCTAGTAACGGGTTGGACCCCCTTTTGCCTTCAGAACTGCCTCAATTCTTCGTGGCATAGATTCAACAAGGTGCTGGAAGCATTCCTCAGAGATTTTGGTCCATATTGACATGATGGCATCACACAGTTGCCGCAGATTTGTCGGCTGCACATCCCAAAGATGCTCCATACAAGGCAGGATGGATCCATGCTTTCATGTTGTTTACGCCAAATTCTGACCCTACCATCCGAGTGTCGCAGCAGAAATCGAGACTCATCAGACCAAGCAACGTTTTTCCAATCTTCTACTGTCCAATTTCGATGAGCTTGTACAAATTGTAGCCTCAGTTTCCCGTTCTTAGCTGAAAGGAGTGGTACCCGGTGTGGTCTTCTGCTGCTGTAGCCCATCTGCCTCAAAGTTCGACGCACTGTGCGTTCAGAGATGCTCTTAGGCCTACCTTGGTTGTAACGGGTGGCGATTTGAGTCACTGTTGCCTTTCTATCAGCTCGAACCAGTCTGCCCATTCTCCTCTGACCTCTGGCATCAACAAGGCATTTCCGCCCACAGAACTGCCGCTCACTGGATTTTTTTTCTTTTTCGGACCATTCTCTGTAAACCCTAGAGATGGTTGTGCGTGAAAATCCCAGTAGATCAGAAGTTTCTGAAATACTCAGACCAGCCCTTCTGGCACCAACAACCATGCCACGTTCAAAGGCACTCAAATCACCTTTCTTCCCCATACTGATGCTCGGTTTGAACTGCAGGAGATTGTCTTGACCATGTCTACATGCCTAAATGCACTGAGTTGCCGCCATGTGATTGGCTGATTAGAAATTAAGTGTTAACAAGAAGTTGGACAGGTGTACCTAATAAAGTGGCCGGTGAGTGTATATTGATGATTAAACTAGCAATGAATACTAGGGAATTAAGGGACAGATGCCAAGGAGCGGGGCCGCCATTGTATATAATAAGGGTGGCAACCTCCGCTGTTAGGCTAGGTTCACATTGCTTTAGTGCAGTACGTTCAGCGCATACGCTAGCGGACTGCGCTAACGCAAGTTCCGACTTTGGCACAGCGCTAGCGCAGATGGAGCATCTGCTAGCTCTATCTGCCCTAGCAGTGACGGACCCAGAAACGCTGCAGCCCGCGTCTCGGGTCCGTCACTCAATGACGGCACATCGCCTAGCGCACACCCATTGTGGGCGTGCGCAAGCGATGCGTCCGACATTGCTTTCAATGGCGGCGTTAACAGACTACGTTACACCGCGTTATGCCGCGGTGTAACGTAGTCCGTTTAACGTACAGCCATAACGCAATGTGAACCTAGCCTTAGGCAGGTATGGTATTAAACAGAAGGTATCCCAGGATTATCTATTTAATTTGTCACATTTTAAGTGTGTGTCTTGTATGTTATTAGTACTTTTACAAATGGTTAATAAAAAGGTTTATAATTTAATTAAAGGGGTCTTCAAATGTGAGCCAATACTTTGAGACCTCGTTCTCTTTTTATCAAAATTATTTTTCGTTTTCTCAGAGTATTACATGTCTTATTTTCTTTTGTTTTGTTTTTTAAATCCGATTTATGGTTCTCAAAGTACAGGAATTTTTATTTAGTACTAATTTTCATGGTCTTTCCAAAGAGGACATTGAATGCGGCCTAGGAGAGACGAAGAGCGTCATTACACTCAGCACCATCAAATGACGTCATGCCGTCTTGTGCCGGAGACGCGCGGGAAATGCCAGAAGACAGATGAGCAGTGGAGCGAGAGCAAGAAGGTATGAATTTTTTTTTCCTTTTTATTTCTAACCATACAGCGGCCAAGAGTGATGGGGCACATTTCTACATGAAGGGGATCATGATGGGGCAAATTTCTAAAAGAAGGGGATCATGACGGGGTACAGTACTAAAAGAAGGGGATCATGATGGGGCACATTACTAAAAGAAGGATCATGATGGGGCACAGTACTAAAAGAAGAGGATTCAGATGAGGCACAGTACTAAAAGAAGGGGATCATGATGGGGCACATTGCTACATGAAGGGGATCATGACGGGGGGACATTACTACAAAAAGGGATCATGATGGGGCACAGTACTAAAAGGATATCATGATGGGGCACATTACTAAAGGAAGGGGATCATGATGGGGGAAATTACTTCAAGAAGGGGGTCATAATGGGGCACATTACTAAAAGAAGGGGATCATGATGGGGCACATTACTACAAGAAGGGGAGCAGGATCGGACATTACTACAGGAAGGGATCATGATGGTGGACATTACTAAAAGAAGGGGATCATGATAGCGCATATTAGTAAAAGAAGGGGATCATGATGAGGGATAATACTACAAGAAGGGGATCATGATGGGGCACATTACTACAAGAAGGGGAGCAGGATGAGGGACATTACTACAAGAAGGGGAGCAGAATGGGTACCGTTACAAGAAGGGGATCAGGATGGGACATTACTACAAGAAAGGGAGCAGGATGGTGGACATAACTACAAGAAAGGAACCAGGATGGGAACATAACTACTGGCTGTGAGACCATTCTAATTAGGCAGGTGGTGAGCACAGTAATTAACCCCTTCACCCCCAAGGGTGGTTTGCACGTTATGGACCGGGCCAATTTTAACAATTCTGACCACTGTCCCTTTATGAGGTTATAACTCTGGAACGCTTCAACGGATCCTGGTGATTCTGACATTGTTTTCTCGTGACATATTGTACTTCATGATAGTGGTAAAATTTCTTTGATATTACCTGCGTTTATTTGTGAAAAAAATGGAAATTTGGCGAAAATTTTGAAAATTTCGCAATTTTCCAAATTTGAATTTTTATGCAATTAAATCACAGTGATATGTCACACAAAATACTTAATAAGTAACATTACCCACATGTCTACTTTACATCAGCACCATTTTGGAACCAAAATTTTTTTTTGTTAGGGAGTTATAAGGGTTAAAAGTTGACCAGCAATTTCTCATTTTTACAACACCATTTTTTTTTAGGGACCACATCTCATTTGAAGTCATTTTGAGGGGTCTATATGATAGAAAATACCCAAGTGTGACACCATTCTAAAAACTGCACCCCTCAAGGTGCTCAAAACCACATTCAAAAAGTTTATTAACCCTTCAGGTGTTTCACAGGAATTTTTGGAATGTTTAAATAAAAATGAACATTTAACTTTTTTTCACACAAAATTTACTTCAGCTCCAATTTGTTTTATTTTACCAAGGGTAACAGGAAAAAATGGACCCCAAAAGATGTTATACAATTTGTCCTGAGTACGCCGATACTCCATATGTAGGGGGTAAACCACTGTTTGGGCGCATGACAGAGCTCGGAAGCGAAGGAGCGCCATTTGACTTTTCAATGCAAAATTGACTGGAATTGAGATGGGACGCCATGTTGCGTTTGGAGAGCCACTGATGTGCCTAAACATTGAAACCCCCCACAAGTGACACCATTTTGGAAAGTAGACCCCCTAAGGAACTTATCTAGATGTGTGGTGAGCACTTTGACCCACCAAGTGCTTCACAGAAGTTTATAATGCAGAACCGTAAAAATAAAAAATCATATTTTTTCACAAAAATGATCTTTTCGCCCCCAATTTTTTATTTTCCCAAGGGTAAGAGAAGAAATTGGACCCCAAAAGTTGTTGTACAATTTGTCCTGAGTACGCTGATACCCCATATGTGGGGGTAAACCACTGTTTGGGCGCATGGGAGAGCTCGGAAGGGAAGAAGCGCCGTTTGACTTTTCACTGCAAAAGTGACAGGAATTGAGATGGGACGCCATGTTGCGTTTGGAGAGCCACTGATGTGCCTAAACATTGAAGCCCCCCCACAAGTGACACCATTTTGGAAAGTAGACCCCCTAAGGAACTTATCTAGAGCTGTGGTGAGCACTTTGACCCACCAAGTGCTTCACAGAAGTTTATAATGCAGAGCCGTAAAAATAAAACAACATTTTTTTCCCACAAAAATTATTTTTTAGCCCCCAGTTTTGTATTTTCCCAAGGGTAACAGGAGAAATTGGACCCCAATAGTTGTTGTCCAATTTGTCCTGAGTACGCTGATACCTGATATCTGGGGGTGAACCACCGTTTGAGCGCATGGCAGAGCTCGGAAGGGAAGGATCATCATTTGCAATGCAGACTTAGATGGATTGGTCTACAGGCGTCACATTGCGTTTGCAGAGCCCCTAATGTACCTAAACAGTATAAACCCCCCACAAGTGACCCAATATTGGAAACTAGACCCCCCAAGGAACTTATCTAGTTGTGTTGTGAGAACTTTGAACCACCAAGCGTTTCACTACAGTTTAGAACGCAGAGCCGTGAAGATAAAAAAAATAAAAAATTTCCCCAAAAAATTATTTTTTAGCCCCTAGTTTTGTATTTTCCCAAGGGTAACAGGAGAAATTGGACCCCAAAAGTTGTTCTCCAATGTGTTCCGAGTACGCTGATAACCCATATGTTGGGGTAAACCCCTTTTTGGACGCACGGGAGAGCTCGGAAGGGAAGGAGCACTGTTTTACTTTTTCAACGCAGAATTGGCTGGAATTGAAATCGGACGCCATGTCACGTTTGGAGAGCCCCTGATGTGCCTAAACAGTGGAAACCCCCCCAATTATAACTGAAACCCTAATCCAAACACACCCCTAACCCTAATCCCAACGGTAACCCTAACCACACCTCTAACCCAGACACACCCCTAACCCTAATCCCAACCCTAATCCCAACCGTAAATGTAATCCAAACCCTAACCCTAACTTTAGCCCCAACTCTAGCCCTAACCCTAACCCTAGCCCTAACCCTAATGGGAAAATGGAAATAAATACATTTTTTACATTTTTTTAATTTTTCCCTAACTAAGCGGGTGATGAAGGGGGGTTTGATTTACTTTTATAGCGGGTTATTTAGCGGATTTTTATGATTGGCAGCCATCACACATGAAAGACGCTTTTTATTGCAAAAAATATTTTTTGCGTTACCACATTTTGAGAGCTATAATTTTTCCATATTTGAGACCACAGAGTCATGTGAGGTCTTGTTTTTTGTGGGACGAGTTGACGTTTTTATTGGTAACATGTTCGGGCACGGGATATTTTTTTGATCGCTTTTTATTCCGATTTTTGTGAGGCAGAATGACCAAAAACCTGCTATTCATGAATTTCTTTTGGGGGAGGCGTTTATACCGTTCCGCGTTTGGTAAAATTGATAAAGCAGTTTTATTCTTCGGGTCAGTACGATTACAGCGATATCTCATTTATATAATTTTTTTTTGTTTTGGCGCTTTTATACGATAAAAGCTATTTTATAGAAAAAATAATTATTTTGGCATCGCTTTATTCTGAGGACTATAACTTTTTTATTTTTTCGCACATGATGGTGTGTGGCGGCTCGTTTTTTGCGGGACAAGATGACGTTTTCAGCGGTACCATGGTTATTTATATCCGTCTTTTTGATCGCGTGTTATTCCACTTTTTGTTTGGCGGTATGAGAATAAAGCGTTGTTTTTTGCCTCGTTTTTTTTTTTTTTTTTACGGTGTTCACTGAAGGGGTTAACTAGTGATATAGTTTTATAGGTGGGGTCGTTACGGACGTGGCGATACTAAATATGTGTACTTTTATTGTTTGATTTTTTTTTATTTAGATAAAGAAATGTATTTATGGGAATAATATTTTTTTTTTATTTATTTATTTAGGAATTTTTTTTTTACACATGTGGACATTTTTTTTTAACTTTTTTACTTTGTCCCAGGGGGGGACATTACAGATCATTGATCTGGCAGTGTGCACAGCACTCTGTCAGATCGACGATCTGCTGTGCAGGGCTGCAGGCTTACCAAGTGTCTGCTCTGAGCAGGCACTCGGCAAGCCACCTCCCTCCCTGCAGGACCCGGATGCCGCGGCCATCTTGGATCCGGGACCTGCGGCGAGGAGGGAGGTAGGAGACCCTCAGAGCAACGCGATCACATCGCGTTGCTCCGGGGGTCTCAGGGAAGCCCGCAGGGAGCCCCCTCCCTGCGCTATGCTTCCCTATACCACCGGCACACCGCGATCATGTTTGATCGCGGTGTGCCGGGGGTTAATGTGCCGGGGGCGGTCCGTGACCGCTCCTGGCACATAGTGCCGGATGTCAGCTGCGATAGTCAGCTGACACCCGGCCGCGATCGGCCGCGCTCCCCCCGTGAGCACGGCCGATCGCGTATGACGTACTATTCCGTCCATGGGAAGTAGGGCCCACCCCACATGGACGGAATAGTACGTCTAATGACAGAAAGTGGTTAAAAGATAAAGTGTGTACCTGCTGGGGTATGTTTCCACAGGCACAAACCGGCAGAGCTTTGGACGCAGCACATGTCCGCTCCGTCCAAAGTGCTGCCGGCTTTTGTACGCGCGTTGATTCCGCAAGTGTTCACTGACCTACGCGGAATCACCGCATCCAATACATTGGACAGTGATATTTATCTTGTGGAGACTGAGCGTCTGCGCAAGATAAATAGACATGCTGCGGTCTAGAAAGACGCGCCGCATGTGCGTATACGCAGGAAGGCCAGAGGCGTACCTGCACGCATAGTGGAGATGGGATTTCATAAAATCCCATCCACTATGCTGTAACATCTGGACGCTGTGACTGTACGTAGCGTCCAATCCGCAGCATTTACTGACCGTGGAAACATAGCCTTACAAGTTAGGGGGTTGTTAGCCATCTCAGCACCTAGACCACCAGAGATCTAAACTTTTGACATGTCCCATTTAAGTTTTATACAGTATATCTTTTTCAAATGTGGAGCCGCAGCAAATATTTATACTTTTCCAATTTACGGTGAAGCCTCCTAGTCTGCTATTCTTGTCAGCTGCTATTCACAAGCCAGCCAGCTTCCCAAGCCTGCCATCTCCAAGCCAGCCCAGGATTCAGAAGTCAGCAGCAGCCAGATACAGTAAGTGTTATCACATTTGTGTGACTGTGGCTAGAGATTAGAGAGATTTACAATTTGAAATGTAGAAGTGGATTTCAGGGTGGAATCTGCTTGCATTCCATGCTAAAATCTATCTATCTATCTATCTATCTATCTATCTATCTAGCTATCTTTCTTGAACATGCATGCAACAGCAAAAATCACATTAATTGTTCAAAAGCATTGCAAAAGTTAAAGTTCTGTTATTCAGGTTAAATTGCCCTGTTGTAATTAAAACACCCCTTGTCAAAGCCATAGCAAAACATTCCCTGGGGACTCACTCCAGGTTCTGGCATCTGTATTTTATGCTACATTTATGCTATGTACCGGATACTGCAGATTAACAGAATGCTGATTCATAGATTGTATTATGGGGCAGACGTGTATTTCCTTGTTTCAGCTCATGTCTAGCTGTTTCTGAGATTGTTACTGTTTATTTTTTTCTACACTTGCACTTTTATTGCGATATATCGGAAATTGTATACCATCTTTTTCAAATTCAAGTGATTACTCTTAGCATGATGGGAATTAAGTATTCTAGATTACTGGAGTTTTTTTGCTTAGATCTCCTCTTTATTTATATTTTGTCTGTTTTTTATTATTGTAATTAGTAAAGTTTTTCTATATTTTATGGAACTTTGCCCTCCAGTGTGTTCTTGCACATTGATAATTTAAATTGACCTGTTGGCACTTCGTGATAAATGGGTTTTAGGTTGCAGTTTGGGCACTCGGTCTCAAAAAGGTTTGTCATCACTGGTATAATGGATTAAAAAAAAAAAATCACTCAGGCAGTCAGACGGCCATATTACTTGTGCAATGCAATCTTCGGACTGGCTGTCGCGGCGCTCCTGACCCGAGGGCATGACAGCATGTATTTCTATGCAGCGGTCACACCCGGGTTGGGAGAGCCTTGGACAGTAGGAGGAATGTGATGCGATGTGATGAATCGGACATCACTATTTAAAATCAATGTGTATTTCCGTAGGGCACGTGTACTGTACCAGGACGTACGTCTCATGAACATGTGGCAGCTTACCTTCCGCTTTGTCTCCTCAAACAAACTCATGAGGCTTTCCTTGGCGGTGAGGATTGGATTGCTGGCAGCTAGACTACGCATGTAGTAATAAACAGCATCCAGTTTTCTCCTCTGTTGCAATGGAAGATGTAAAAGACTTTTTTTTTTTAAATGTTAAAATAAAAAGTATATTACACTGACGTAAACACTGACACTACAACGCATAGATTACTAACAGGTTCTATGCATCAAATACTAAGAATGAGAACAGGAATTCACCACGAACAAATCGTAACCATGTATCGCTGGAAGAAGACCTTCAGGATAAAGTATATCATACCGCTGCTATATATACAGTCATGGCCAAAAGTATTGCCACCCCTGCTATTCTGTCAGATAATACTCAGTTTCTTCCTGAAAATGATTGCAAACAAATTCTTTGGTATTATTATCTTCATTTAATTTGTCTTAAATGAAAAAACACAAAAGAGAATGAAGCAAAAAGCAAAACATTGATCATTTCACACAAAACTCCAAAAATGGGCCAGACAAAAGTATTGGCACCCTCAGCCTAATACTTGGTTGCACAACCTTTAGCCAAAATAACTGCGACCAACCGCTTCCGGTAACCATCAGTGAGTTTCTTACAATGCTCTGCTGGAATTTTAGACCATTCTTCTTTGGCAAACTGCTCCAGGTCCCTGATATTTGAAGGGTGCCTTCTCCAAACTGCCATTTTTAGATCTCTTCACAGGTGTTCTATGGGATTCAGGTCTGGACTCATTGCTGGCCACCTTAGAAGTCTCCAGCGCTTTCTCAAACCATTTTCTAGTGCTTTTTGAAGTGTGTTTTGGGTCATTGTCCTGCTGGAAGACCCATGACCTCTGAGGGAGACCCAGCTTTCTCACACTGGGCCCTACATTATGCTGCAAAATTTGTTGGTAGTCTTCAGACTTCATATGCCATGCACATGGTCAAGCAGTCCGATGCCAGAGGCAGCAAAGCAACCCCAAAACATCAGGAAACCTCCGCCATGTTTGACTGTAGGGACCGTGTTCTTTTCTTTGAATGCCTCTTTTTTTCTCCTGTAAACTCTATGTTGATGCCTTTGCCCAAAAAGCTCTACTTTTGTCTCATCTGACCAGAGAACATTCTTCCAATACGTTTTAGGCTTTTTCAGGTAAGTTTTGGCAAACTCCACCCTGGCTTTTTTATGTCTCGGGGTAAGAAGTGGGGTCTTCCTGGGTCTCCTACCATACAGTCCCTTTTCATTCAGACGCCGATGGATAGTACGGGTTGACACTGTTGTACCCTCGGACTGCAGGGCAGCTTGAACTTGTTTGGATGTTAGTCGAGGTTCTTTATCCAACATCCGCACAATCTTGCGTTGAAATCTGTCAATTTTTCTTTTCCGTCCACATCTAGGGAGGTTAGCCACAGTGCCATGGGATTTAAACTTATTAATGACACTGCGCACGGTAGACACAGGAACATTCAGGTCTTTGGAGATGGACTTGTAGCCTTGAGATTGCTCATGCTTCCTCACAATTTGGTTTCTCAAATCCTCAGACAGTTCTTTGGTCTTCTTTCTTTTCTCATGCTCAATGTGGTACACACAAGGACACAGGACAGAGGTTGAGTCAACTTTAATCCATGTCAACTGGCTGCAAGTGTGATTTAGTTATTGCCAACACCTGTTAGGTGCCACAGGTAAGTTACAGGTGCTGTTAGTTACACAAATTAGAGAAGCATCACATGATTTTCCGAACAGTGCCAATACTTTTGTCCACCCCCTTTTTTATGTTTGGTGTGGAATTATATCCAATTTGGATTTAGGACAATTCTTTTTGTGTTTTTTCATTTAAGACAAATTAAATGAAGATAATAATACCAAAGAATTTGTGTTTGCAATCATTTTCAGGAAGAAACTGAGTATTATCTGACAGAATTGCAGGGGTGTCAATACTTTTGGCCATGACTGTACATATTCAGTAATACTTTCCTTCCCTACAATTCATGCCCAAGCATTGCTTTAAAGGCATCCGGCATTGCTTTATAGGCATCCGGCATTGTGTGATTGTCATTGTCGTACAGGTCTCTACTTACTGAAGAGGCACTTTTCAGTCTGGAATCAGACATTCTATTTTTGATGCAATATTTTAAGTTAAACACAGGAATAGACACAAAGAGAAACAATATCAGTTTAGTCATTATTATTCTATTCATTCACCTTACATCTACTTCTAGTTTAGTGAAAAAAAAGCATAACTAATTCCATCCTCCTTACATCATTATGTCACTGTGTGCAATTGGCGAGACAGACCGTCAGTGGTTCTGTTCCCGACTGGGTCTGCACCACAAAATCCAAGGGTTATGACTCCAAGCATTTTGTAACCTCAAGGAGCTGCAAAGCCGGTGGGCACAGAAATCACTCACTGAACTCTTCTAGAACATAAATTTTGAAGCTTTTTTGACACATCCCTTAAATTCCCTCCTGCCTGCTCAATCTGAACCTGTATTCAGTACATATGATAGTTTAAGACTTAAGGTGTTGCCCAGAACTTATGTCATCAATACGAGATCGGTGGGGGACCAACACCCAAAGCATCCCCACCGATCAGTGAAATCTGATTCTGCAGCGGCAATATACGTGGTGGAAAACAGAAGCCGTGTACATTACTTAGTGGCCATGAGCTGCTGCACTGCGCCCCATCCAACAGTGCCGGGTGTTGATCCCCCACCAAACTCTTATTGAGTAACCTATTCTGTGGGCAGGTCAACTATTCTTATGACCCATGTGACCCCTTTATAGATGCTATAAAGACAATGGACAGCTTACCGTGTATATAGCCAGGAGGGCCAGTTGATTATAAGGTCTGCCATTCTTGGGTGCAATGTGCTGTGCCTTTAGATACCAGCTGCAAACAAAACAGTTAAAATATTTAGAAGACAAACCCTTTTCTTTCTTTTTTAATTCTAAATGCATTTTCCTTGACATAATTACCTGCGAGCTTTCCCATAGTTGCAGGTGTCGGCTGCTTGCTCTCTGTAGCGGGCAATATCACCGTGACAGATCATACAGCGCTGGGCACTGATCAATGCAAACTTCACCTATACACAAACAATATAAAATAAAATGTAAAGTATCACAATATAAGCTCAACCTAATAGTGAGGAAACACTACAAACCGTTTTGCGGAGTGGCTTGCTGCGGATCGCCATTCCGTCCATGTAGTCCTCAAGTTTGAACTGATACGTCGCCTGCAGTTTCTGAAGCAAACTATCAAAAAACACCGTCCCCTAAAACCAAAAATTGTGCTTTAAATAAGTATATCGTAAATGGACAATTAGGGAAATAAAAAAATACTATAAATAGAAGAAATCTAATAAATGTTCAACAAATATATATGGTTAACTGAAAAATTATTTGAAACACATAATTCTATACATAGAGGTACTATCCAGCTGGCAAACTGAATTAAAATTTGGCTTGTTAGTCCATAATTAACCCCTTTCTGACAATCGGCGTAAATTTACTCCAATGTCGAACTCCCTCCCTTTGATGCGGGGTTCGGCGGTGAGCCCACATCTTTCCCAGCACATGTGAGCTGTTTTCAACAGCTGACATGTGCCCGGAACAGCCACGGGTGGAATAGTGATCCACCCGCGGCTATTAACCCATTAACCTGCTGACAGTGGCATTTAACATGCGCTTCCAGCAATCAATCCGGAAATACGCTCATCGGAGACCCCCGTCACGTGATCATGGGACAGCATGACAACTCGGAAACCTCTATGGTTGCCACTGCCGGATTGCTATGAGCGCTGCCCGGTAGTCGGCACACATTACAAGTGAGTAATTCTGCTACATACAGGTGATCTGATCATCGCCAGTATGTAGCAAAGCCGATCGGGTTATGGCAGCTTCTAGTCTCCCATGGAGACTATTGAAGCATGTCAAAAGCAAAAAAAAATGTTTTTAAAAAATATAAAAAGTTCATATCTTTCGCCCCATTCAAAATAAAACAATTTAAAAAAAATCAAAACATACACATATTTGGTATTGCCGCGTCCAGAAACTCCCGATCAAAAAAAAAAAAAAAAAAAAAAAGAATTAACCTGATTGTTGAACGGCGTAGCAAGAAAAAAGTCAAAACGCCAGAATAACTTTTTTTGGTTGCCGCGACATTAAAATGCAATAACGGGTGATCAAAAGATTGTATCTGCACCAAAATGGTAAAAACTTCAGCTCAGTGCGCAAAAAATAAGCCCTCACCCAACCAGAGATCACGAAAAATGGAGACGCTATGGGTATCGGAAAATGGCGCAATTTTGTTTGTTTTTTTAAACAAAGTTTGAAATTTTTTTTCACCACTTAAATAAAAAATAACCTAGACATGTTTGGTGTCTATGAACTCGTAATAACCTGGAGAATCATAATGGCAGGTCAGTTTTAGCAGTTAGCGAACCTAGTAAAAATGCAAAACAAAAAACAAGTGACATTGCACTTTTTCTTGCAATGTCACCACACTTGGATTTTTTTTCCCGTTTTTGAGTACATGACATGGTAAAACCAATGGTGTCGTTCAAAAGTGCAACTCGTCCCGCAAAAAAAAAGCTCTCACATGGCCAAATTGATGGAAAAATAAAAAAAGTTATGGTTCTGGGAAGAAGGAGAGCAAAAAATGAAAATGCAAAACCAAAAATATCTCTGCTCGTTAAGGGGTTAAAATCACAGCAAAAGGAGTCACAAGAGGCAAAAAGCAAACTTACGTGTTTTGGGGTTAAACCTTACTCATTTTATGTGTTATCTATTAATACAATGCACAGTTTAGGGTCAAGAAAATATAATAGCACATCAGTTTTGCTCACAAACTAAAAAACTTTTAAACTAGCTCTATGGTGAACCATGCTATCGGGTTACTGACAACGGGATTGGAACTTCCATGATTGAAGAAACGTGAGCGCCCGATATCGCATGCCATGAGTAAGGTTTAACGCCAAAATGCATAGGTTTGCCTTTTGACTCTTTTTGTACCACCATTTTTACTATACCACTATAGGAAAAAGAAAAATATTTTAATTCACAGTTTGCCCAGCTGGATTTTCTGAATTACTTGTATGTCCATTATTTCCTTCTTCCTACAAAAAATCTTTACGGTTGTGTTAGGAGCGGCAAAGTGGAGCTGTGTAACCCCCATATATACAGTAAAGTGTGCAAACCCATGTGTGACCCCAACAAGCAGGGCTGTGGAGTTGGTAAGCCAGACCTCAGACTCCCTCACTCCTGACTCCACACCACTGATCACTACTGAGCATGTACATAAAGTGCAGCACAGATTCATCTCAACTAAAAGCCGAGATTCTTCAATCAGGAACAGAACAGACATTTATAGGACACTTCATAACTTTCCCAAATTCTTATGAAAACATTTACAGTACCCAATTTATTATATATTTTAGGAGTCGGTCCATTTTATACTGACTCCATAAAAATGGACACCAACTCCAACTACACAGCCTTGTCACAATCACACTGGTCACATATGTTCACCTCATCTAACACCTGGAGCAGCTGTCTTCTGATTGTTTCACCTTCACCCGACGACTCTTTTAAGAAGTGGCGAAACTTCTCAATGACTTGGTAAAACACGTTCTTCCATAACAGCTGGTCAACATTGTGCTGGTCACAAAACTCAATGTCAGTCAGAAGACAGTGCTCATAGAGCTGCAGTAGTTCCGACCTGCAGGAAGGAGAGAGTTCAGAGAAGGTCAGTCATATTTCTTCATTTTGTGTGTTTCCTCTATATTATAACATTCCAGGATCATCTTTTCTACAAACTCAACATTGTGCCATTCCACTGTTATTCCTCCTACAAATGTATGAATAAATTGACATATGGTTGGTGGGGTTGTTCTTGCACAGCCCGATATCTATATATGTATATTAGGTATAGCACACTTCACCTATTCGGACAGGTGCCCATTTTTTTTCAGGATATTGCAGACAAATTTAACAGAGGGAAAAAGATTACCTCCTATGTACATTCATTTCTAGAATTCGTGTCCAATTTTAACAGAATATTTCCTTACCTGAGCACGGCCATTTTATTCAGGCCTTCTGTGCTGATCATATCTCTGGAGAGAAGGTTACTGAGCTGGAGCTCTTGGTTATCGGCCATCCTCAATAGACGACTCAGCTCCTGCTGCTGCATCGTCCTCACTTGTTGCTCGATTTCCTCACACATTACTGGACTTCCAGAGTACGATCCAGAGCCATACTGTGCAGACTGAGCAGGATAGCCGGGATAATACCCACCAGGATACATGCCACTGCCGGGACTTAAAGAATAAGGCATAGAGTATCCGGCGTATGTATATGGTGGACGGGCAAAGTAATATGGGTTATCAGAGTTCTGGAATTTGTAGTAAGATGCCTGATGGACAGGCGGGATGCCGTCACTTTGTGAGGTAGGTGTAGACTCATCATCGGTATCTAGAAAATGAAGCTGCGGGCTCTGTTTTTTTAGAGCAGGCTTTTGCTCAGGGTTATTGGGATCCCATAGACGCCGATTAGCTCCACCACGGCTCCTGCCACGACCAGATTTGTTGCAAGTGGTAGATAGGAGTTTTGCACTGTTTGGCTCTAAAGCTCCTGTAGCACTGGATATATCAGTGTTGGCTGGAAGAATAAGGATCCCCCTCCCTCTGCCCCTGGGCTCACTCGATAGCGCTCTAAATTCCTGCTTCTCTATGCAATTGCTGCGCTTACTATTGGGCCTATCACTTCGTTTCCGGGTCCTCTGTTCATCAGTGACCGGCTGATAGGGGGATTCTCGGTTGTAAAACCCTTCACGGTTATCCTTGCTGCTTGACCGCTTGATGAGGTCTGAATTTTCTGAGCAGCTTTTGTCACTGGAGCTCTGCCTCTTCTTCCACTGAGTTCTGCTGTCATCCCGCCGATCGTTATAATCCTCTTCAAAAGAATCTGTTGAAGACAGTGAGACCTGTTTTTTTGTGCGCACCTTTTCTTTGCGGTCTCCAGCAACCTTTCCTTTGCGATCTCCAGCAACTTTTCCTTTGTCTTGACACCTGCTGTTGCCATCAGCCAGGACGGCTTCTTCGCTGCTGTTGTTGCTTCCCCCAGAACTGGTGCTGCAGTTTCTAGTGCGGGTTCTCCGTTTGTCTGAGTGGGAATAACGTTTGGTTGGTCCAGGCTTTCTCTCTTCCTTACCAGGCCTCAGTGACGATGTGTCCTCTCCACCCTTGGTGGGTCTGTCTCGCTCTGATCTCTTTGACTTATCAACCTTGACAATCTTGTTTCCATTTTCCAGAGGAATCTTATGATTTGTGGCAGACAGATCTTCTTCATGTTCCAGTTTTAGATGTTGAGTTTTTCTCACAATATCATCTTCTACAATTCCGCTCAATGACTCCTTCCCAGAAACATGCAATCTTCTTCCTGGTTGGTAAATTTGTCGGTCTGGTTTCTTGGTTCTTTTTACACTTTTTCGCTCTTCACTTTCAGGGTTTACAGCGAATGAGCCACCATGATTCAGATCTTCATCATCTTGGATTGGATCTTCAGATAAGACTGGGATAGCCCCATTAACCAAAGGTTCACATTCTTTAACTTTCTCATCGTGGTAGTCTTCAATGTGATTGCCTCCATTGCCAGATGTATCCAATTTGGGCTTATTTCTTAGTCTTGACTGCCCGGGTTTATATATCTCAATGTCCGGGCGCCGATTATCTTTTCTCTGTCTTGGTTCCTTCATCTCCTTAACGGTTTCTTAAAAAAAGAAAAAATAAATAAATAAATAAAATAGTGTGAATGGATAGACAAAGAAACACAAATCTCTTGATATTTATTATTCCATAAAAGATACCGGTATTTAAAATTATAACAATTATTTGATATCTGCATTGAAAAAAAGCCTTAAAAATCTGAACCATTTTTCAAGACACGTCCTCTTCAAACAAGATTCATTACAAGAATCCACCCCCCCCCCCGCAAAAAAAAAAAAAACACCGTAAACATCTACAAAAATAAGAAGGACAGAAGTGGCCAGCTTTTCCTCTCATTTTATTCCCGATGCTCTGCTGAGTATGCCACTTTTTTGCTTTTTTAAAACCACACAAATTCCTAGTGATACTTTACTTTTAATGCTCCTTTACATGGTCTTTACAAGGAGGAGGAGTGACTCTTGGGATTCTCTAGGGGGATGCTTTTAGGCTGTTGTGCGTTGTTATCCTATGTGCAACACCCCCTTAGTAAAGACTCTGTAACTATATGGCAGACAGAGGCTGACTGGCAAATTTTGGCCTGCACATATAACAGCCAGGATGGGGGTGCCATCTATACCTGGATGGGGGGAGGCCAACTATACCAGGATGTAGGGTGGAAGGGGGAAAATCTATACCACGATGGGCGTGGACCCTCTATACCAGGATGGAGGAGTCACCTCTATACTAGGATGGAGGGGAAGCATCTACACCAGGCTGGGGGGCCATCAATACCAGGATGGAGGATATATAAACCAGGTTGGGGGACATATATACCTGGAAGGGGTCCAGTGTGGGGCACATTAATACAGAATTGAGGAACATTACTACTTTAACAGTTTCAGCAGCAGATCCTCCCTATGGTATAGGCCATGGTTCATGAGGGCGGACGGTGTAGCAGTTATAGCTCATTAAAGTGGGCAGTGTGGAGGCCATATACTATAGGAGGCTTAATTAGGTCATAATGTGGACAGATACCTTTTAATCAGCAGCATTTTATTAACACTTATTTTTAAAGGGCATCGTGTCGGGATGTGCTACAGAACAACGGAGAAAAGGGAATCTGGAGGGACGAACTGTGGATGTGAAAAGTCATCATTGTGTCTGGACAAGATGAAGAAAAGAAAGAAAATACTCAATCAGAAAAGAGGTCACCCATAAGGTACCTGGATGTAAATGTTCACTTGTTGATACTGACTACGTCTGATCAGTACTGTGGTTCCTGTATGGTCCGCAGTCTAATAAAGACTAATCACAACAACTCCCAGCATTCCCTTACCATTGTTAAGAACATACTAGGAGTTGAATGTTCATGAGATACAAATGTATATGGGCCTGACTGACTGGCTGAACCCTTCTCTTATTAATCACGTGATGGCATAGACCTAATGGAAAAGGGAAGAATTATCTGGGTAGAGAGGTAAAATGAGCAATTGTACACAGTGCTATGTAATACCATGATTGCAACATAGGAAAGGGTATATCCGAGACGGTCTGAAAAACAAAAAATGTACTTAAGCACTAACAGGCAGGTAAGTTGCTACCTACCTGCCTGTTGTGCACAGTGGCATTCTTCCCCGTCACACAGTGGTCAGAGACCGCTCCTGCCAGCGATTCTGCTGACGTCACGTCGACAAAGCAGTGGAGTCTTTTCTGTTAAGAGAGCAGGACTTCAGGCATTGATTGACAGATGGATTCCAACTGACTAACTGTGACCCACCACATTAACAGTGCAGAGCGGAAAAGAATGCACCGCTCTGTCGACGTGACATCAGCAGAGGCAGGCAGCTGAATCCCCGGCAGGAGCGGTCTGTGACTGCTCTGTGCCGGAAAACGTCACCATGCACAACAGGCAGGTAAGTACCAACTACTTGCCTGTTAGTGCTTAGTCACATTTTTTGTATTTCATTAAGTGCCGGATATAACTTTATGCCATGTCTGCATGTTTGATCCAATCCTGGTTTTGGCTTACAAATATTGATGTAAAATACTGACCAAGTACTGAATGTGTGAACATGGCTTAAAAGAGGATGAAAATTTTGATGGGAGTGCTTCGTTAAAAACAATCATACATATCCATATCCCTTTATAATGTGGTCTGTTTAGATTCCATTAGGGTATCTGCCAAATGCTGGACACTTTAATTGAAATCAAACAGCTCCCATTATAGTCCAGTCATTAGTTTTCATGACCGTCCTTGGGTCTGATATATAAAATATAGGACGTCAGGGATGAAAATATATCTATCCCTTGTATTGTGTAACTTTGAAAAAACAGTCTCTGTTGAGCCTCACCCATGAAGTACATCAGGTTTGTTTTTTTTTACTTTTGATGGTAATTTTGGGTGAAAAGGGGGGGTACTTTAGGGATCCCTTCACCTTAGTCTGTGACTCATTCCTTTACTTGGGTGCTGAGGGTACATCGGGGTGGGGGTTGGGTGATGACGTTAGCTTCATCTGCCTAGGGCACCAAAATACCTTGTCCAGGGTCCTGTATACAGGACCATGTACATAATGTGATGTCCCGTAGCCAGGCTCAGGCTTGATCAGTCCAGTGATGCATTCTGTACAGTGTCTCTGGTCACTCTCAGTATAGGGAGATTTATTGCAGCAGATTGAATTTTCCTGCAGATCTGGTGACTCTGAAGGCGACGACCGGGCACGAACAGGGCGACCCTGAAAGTTTAGACTCCTGCAATACATCTAAGTGTTCCTCAGCAGAGCAGCTGCTGAGACAATACAGGACCCTTACCAGGACCAGTACTCACTGATATCTCCAGGAGTCCGGTTGCCACAGTGGCATTGCCTCCCTCACAGGGAGTAATATCATGCCTGGAAGCAAGGAGGGGTCCCCTTACCTGGTGTCAGTAGGAGAGAAGTAGAGCAGAACCTGGGGAGTGGAGCTGTGATTAAGCTCGCCACAGAGCTGAGCGCTAGGAACCGGATACCGGAGTCCGTGGTTGCGCGAGTACTGAAGCTCCGGCAGCTAAATCCGGAGGGCAGGGAACTGCAGGCCTCCTGGCCCGATCTAATACCCACCGGCACAGCAGCATACCAGAGCCTGGAGCCAACACAAAGGAGCAGCACTTGTGATAGGCTTGAGCTGCCTGCCATGCTGGCAATGGTGAGTTTTTAAAAACAGAGAGAGACAGCAGCAGGAGGGTGAGCTGTTAGGCAGAAAGGAAAAAGGGTGGTCTGCGCAGAAGGAAGGCCACCGGACAAACAATTTTCTACGGATCCGGCGAACGACGGAAGAAACGTGAGGCCATTAGTCGCAATCCGTCACTAATACAAGTTTATGAGAAAAAAAAACGGATCTGGCGGCATCAGTCACCGGATTCGTTTTTTTTCAAAATTTGACGGATTGCGACTGATAGCAAAAATCTGATGTGTGAAAGGGGCCTAAGCCTGAAATTTTATCACAAATTTTGTTACATTTTAGTAGAAAAATCTACTTTTTGCCATAAAGAGGCACAAAACAAGCTAAAGACAAAAATAAAGGTTTTTTTTATTTTGCGCAAAATATTGTAAACCCAATCATGCCTTTTTAAAGAATTTGGAGCAAAAAGTCAATGAATACTACAAGATGAAAGAAAAAAGGAAAATGATGAATTAAGCCCTATATGAGCAGCAAATGAGTTGGTAACTTCTATAAAAAGTGTGGTGGGCATGTCATCCATCTATAACTTTTATCATCCGTGGCACTATGGAACTCCAGATATAAGGGTGTTACCTATGTAATTGTGATCAGAATGACGTGGCTAGGATCACCCTCCCGTCGGTGTACACCACAGAAGTGACGAGTGCCGAGAAGTGACAGGACGTGTCAGACTTCTGGGAATATTGTGGAGGCAAGGGAAAAAGACAAAAACATAATTCAAAAATAGGAAATTTCCTTTTTCAGCCCTCTTTCCCCCTTCCTCGCTCCTCTAGATTGCAGTCCCGTTGTATATGCCTTTATTTATAAATGCTCAGATGTCGTCTGTCTCACGGCTAATGTCCTCTGTGTAATGTGAAAGTCAAGTATTTCCTGAATTTCTTAATGGACAGACGTTAAAAGACGAAGTATTGCTGAGTGCACATTGTGTTCAACATGTACGAAGAACTATGTCCATACTAATAACGGTCTTACGTTAAGACTCTTCATTATAAATATGCCGTAAAAAAAAATAACAAAAACCTCAACAAACCTATATCTGTGTAAGTCAGTAGGGTCTGTCAGGGAACACCCCCATCGATTGGGAGACCGATGTAAAATAGACTACGTCCACATCAGTGTCAGCAGCCTGTGCGTGACTATCAGGTTAACATATTGATGGAAGCTGCACCTCTGTCACCAGACAGCTCCAGCCCTGCACTTATTTTCATTGCTCTGCTTGTATGATAGAAGTAGAAACATGTAGGTGTAAAATAAGAGGCCGCGCTCCGGCGGTCATATACGGACTGCCAGCCTCCCAAATAGGACCTCACAGCCATATACAGTTGTGGCCAAAAGTATTGACACCCCTGCAATTCTGTCACATAATACTCAATTTCTTCCTGAAAATGATTGCAAACACAAATTCTTTGGTATTATTATCTTCATTTAATTTGTCTTAAATGAAAAAACACAAAAGAGAATGAAGCAAAAAGCAAAACATTGATCATTTCACACAAAACTCCAAAAATGGGCCAGACAAAAGTATTGGCACCCTCAGCCTAATACTTGGTTGCACAACCTTTAGCCAAAATAACTGCGACCAACCGCTTCCGGTAACCATCAATGAGTTTCTTACAATGCTCTGCTGGAAATTTAGACCATTCTTCTTTGGCAAACTGCTCCAGGTCCCTGATATTTGAAGGGTGCCTTCTCCAAACTGCCATTTTTAGATCTCTCCACAGGTGTTCTATGGGATTCAGGTCTGGACTCATTGCTGGCCACCTTAGAAGTCTCCAGTGCTTTCTCTCAAACCATTTTCTAGTGCTTTTTGAAGTGTGTTTTGGGTCATTGTCCTGCTGGAAGACCCATGACCTCTGAGCGAGACCCAGCTTTCTCACACTGGGCCCTACATTATGCTGCAAAATTTGTTGGTAGTCTTCAGACTTCATAATGCTATGCACACGGTCAAGCAGTCCAGTGCCAGAGGCAGCAAAGCAACCCCAAAAGATCAGGGAACCTCTGCCATGTTTGACTGTAGGGACCGTGTTCTTTTCTTTGAATGCCTCTTTTTTTCTCCTGTAAACTCTATGTTGATGCCTTTGCCCAAAAAGCTCTACTTTTGTCTCATCTGACCAGAGAACAGTCTTCCAAAACGTTTAGGCTTTTTCAGGTAAGTTTTGGCAAACTCCAGCCTGGCTTTTTTATGTCTCGGGGTAAGAAGTGGGGTCTTCCTGGGTCTCCTACCATACAGTCCCTTTTCATTCAGACGCCGACGGATAGTACGGGTTGACACTGTTATACCCTCGGACTGCAGGGCAGCTTGAACTTGTTTGGATGATAGTCGAGGTTCTTTATCCAACATCCGCACAATCTTGAGTTGAAATCTCTTGTCAATTTTTCTTTTCCGTCCACATCTAGGGAGGTTAGCCACAGTGCCATGGGCTTTAAACTTCTTGATGGCACTGTGCATGGTAGACGCAGGAACATTCAGGTCTTTGGAGATGGACTTGTAGCCTTGAGATTGCTCATGCTTCCTCACAATTTGGTTTCTCAAGTCCTCAGACAGCTCTTTGGTCTTCTTTCTTTTCCCCATGCTCAATGTGGGACACACAAGGACACAGGACAGAGGTTGAGTCAGCTTTAATCCATGTCAACTGGCTGCAAGTGTGATTTAGTTATTGCCAACACCTGTTAGGTGCCACAGGTAAGTTACAGGTGCTGATAATTACTCAAATTAGAGAAGCATCACATGATTTTTCGAACAGTGCCAATACTTTTCTCCACCCCCTTTTTATGTTTGGTGTGGAATTGGGTGTACAACTGTCTAGACAATAAAAGTAGGGGAGTCTACAGCAAGCCAACAACTAAGAGAACAAACCTACCCCTTAAAACCATTAATCTTTATTAATATTCCAGTATAATACATACAATTATCAAAAAACTATATAGATAAAAAACATCCCAGTTAGGGGACCAAAAATCCTGGGAATAAGAGACACCGCTTATCTATATCTCATTTGTGTACCAAAAAGAACACAATAGAAAAAATCAACAAAACGTCAAAAATAACACTAAAAAACCAAAAAACATGAAAAAAACATAAAAAATGAAAACATTTATATAGTATGCCTATATTGACCCTAATAAGCCCTAAGGTCTGATAACCTTCCTTGCAGCGGAGGTTGGCACCCTAGATTTTCGACATGGCGCCCCCGCTCAACGGCGGCTGTCCCTTATTTCCCTAGGTGACCCCTACAATTCTAATACCCACAGACAAAAGAACACCAAACAAATATGGATCAATTTAGATCCATAGTAACACACACTATAAAATCTACTCACTAATGCACCTGATATTAAACCTAAAATTCGTTATATAGTGGATATACAATGATCCATATAGGCATGGAACTGCACCTCAGTTTTTCTATGTATACTAACAATAGCTATATCTAGCCAGCATCCTTCTAATATATAAATTTGTCCTAGATGTACGTATAAATTTTTAGTAAGTCCTCATATGTGTATTAGAGGAGAAAATATTCATATATCAGTCACTTATCATAAGGGGGATATGCCTCCAAAAATCTAATATTGTTACTAGCTAGAGTTTTGATCAAAAACACTCAATAGACTAGTTATCACCATATATTGTGTTTGATTATAGGCAGTTCAGATCAACACTCCCAGTTCCCTCCTTTATAGATACCGGGGATATACATGTGTTGTATGCCTCACTCATTTAACCAAATCAAGTGCTTAGTATACCATCAATTGCATCATAACACAAAGCTCAATGCAAGTTATCCACTTAGCTCCTTGTTCCTCAGATGTTCCCTCATAGCCGCGATGTGAATCCATCGGCTCATGTACACGCTGTCCCTGGTGTGGAATTATATCCAATTTGGCTTTAGGACAATTCTTTTTGTGTTTTTTCATTTAAGACAAATTAAATGAAGATAATAATACCAAAGAATTTGTGTTTGCAATCATTTTCAGGAAGAAACTGAGTTTTATCTGACAGAATTGCAGGGGTGTCAATACTTTTGGCCACAACTGTACACTGTGTTCCAAATTATTATGCAAATTGGATTTAAGTGTCATAAAGATTTAATTGTTTTGTTTTTCAAATAATCTCGTGGATGGTATTGTGTCTCGTGTCTCAATGGATCACTGAAATCAATCTTAAACACATGTGATAATTGGTTTTCCAGGTGATTCTAATTAAAGGAAAACTACTTAAAAATGATGTTCCACATTATTAAGCAGGTCACAGTTTTCAAGTAACATGGGAAAGAAAAAGGATCTCTCTGCTGCTGAAAAGCATCAAATAGTGCAATGCCTTGGTGAAGGGATGAAAACGTTAAAAATTTTCAAAAAACATAAGCGTGATCATCATACTGTTAAGAGATTTGTGGCTGTATCTGAGCATAAATGTGTTTGTGCTGATAAAGGCATAATGAGGAAGATTTCTGCCAGGCAAGTTCATCGGATTAAGAGAGCAGCTGCTAAAAAGCCATTACAAAGCAGCAAACAGATATTTGAAGCTGCTGGTGCCTCTGGAGTCCCTCAAAGGCTTGCTGTGGTGCATAAACCTACTATTCGGCCACCCTTAAACAGTGTTCACAAGCAGAAATGGTTGTATTGGGCCCACACATACATGAAGACTAATTTCCAAACAGTCTTGTTTACTGATAAGTGTTGAGCAACCCTCGATGGTCCAGATGGATGGAGTAGTGGATGGCCACCATGTCCCAACAAGGCTGCAACATCAGCGAGGAGGTGGAGGAGTCATGTTTTGGGCCGGAATCATGGGAAACAGCTGGTAAGGCCCTTTAATGTTCCTGAAGGTGTGAAAATGACCTCTGCAAAGTATATAGAGTTTCTGACTGACAACTTTCTTCTATGGTCTAAAAAGCAGAAACGTGCCTTCAGGAGCAAAATCATCTTCATGCTGACAATGCACCATCTCATGCTGCAAAGAATACCTCTGAGTCATTGGCTGCTATGGGCATAAAAGGAGATAAACTCATGGTGTGGCCACCATCTTCACCTGACCTCAACCCTATAGAGAACCTTTAGAGGATCATCAAGCAAAAAGATCTATGAGGGTGGGAGGCAGTTCACATCCAAACAGCAGCTCTGGGAGGCTATTCCATCTTCATGCAAAGAAATACAAGCAGAAACTCTCCAAAAACTCACAAGTTCAATGGATGCAAGAATTGTGAAGGTGACATCAAAGAAGGGGTCCTATGTTAACATGTAACTTGGCCTGTTGGGATGTTTTGGCGTTAAATAGCTTTTTTGTTCAGTGAATGTGACCTCCTAATGTTGCAAATTCCACAAATGAGCATTTTCAGTTCTTTAAAACATATCAAATGTTTAGAAATTCTACTGTGCATAATAATTTGGAACAGTGCATTTTGAGTTTTTATTCATTTTGGAGATTATACTGTTATCATTGGGAGGTTTCTTCAATAAAATTCGATGTATAATCTAACGGGTGATGACTTTTATTAGACTGACTGTCATTTGCACCGACCATTTAGGAAAATCTGATAAAAATGTAATTTGCATAATAATTTGGAACATAGTGTATGTGCCTATGAGGCTGCAAGTTCGGGTTGGGGGACCAACAGTTAGTTCAGCCATTGTGGTCTGTATGTGGGCCAAGAAATAAAACCATCTGAATTCAGCCTTGGGGCTCATGTTCACATCAGTGACAATCTTGCACGAGAAAATAAGCCCCACTTTTGTTAACGTTTTTGATAATGGGTTCTTCAGAGCTTGGTCTGAGTTTCATCAGTTTTTAAGTAATGAGAAGAGAAAAAAAAATTCTCAACCTTCTATCCGTCCGTGAAAACGAGACAGCACTCGGACGGACTTTCACTGACGCTCAGATAAACATCGGACAGGTCTCTGCGATTTTACATGGATCACTAGGTCCACAAGAAATCCTCAACATGTGACCAGCTCCATAGACTATCATAGGCACGAGTGCTATCCGTAAAAAACTCAAGTGTGAATGAGACCTTAGTGGACATCAGCTGCAAACACTCAAGTATCTGCTCAGAAATCCCTAGCTGAAACTCTTCCCCAATTCATCAAACTTTGTTGTAGATTTTTCCGTGGACATCAGCACCAAAACTATACACAAGACAGAATATTCAGAGCTTCTGCAGCTTTTGCCGCCTTTAGAACGGTTTCCATGGTGGTCTACATACATCTTGATCTTGTCGATTTGTCTCATGACTATTTCTGACTGTAGTGGTCACAGAGGAAGAAAGATAAGCACGTGAGACCAAAGATTTATAAAGACTGAAAAAGATGCAGGAGGCGAGAATGTTATGGATTTTATCTAATATTAAAGGGCTATCCGGGATGTAGATACTGATGCCCCTTCATTAGGGCAGGTCATCATTTTCAGATCGGTGGGCTCCTATTTCAGCCCTGTTAACCGCATACAGACATAACCGTATGTGCGTGCTGGGGTCCGCCCGTGTGGAGGGGCTAAGGAGCTCCGCCCGTGTGGAGGGGCTAAGGAGCTGAGAGCTCTTACACGTGATAGATGCTGGCTATGGTACACAGTCGGCAACTGTCTCTAAAAGCAGCGGCCAGAGCGGAGCTCCGATCACAGATGTTAACCATATAGATGCTGCTGAGACTGACGGCTGCATTTAAAAGCAGCACACGCCCCCTGGCCCCCAACGTAATTGTGGGGTACCAAATGGGTTACCATGGCAGCCGGGGAGTCCTCACGGTTGCTTTCTTGGTAGTCCTGTAAAGCGCAGCCACGCGCTTCATGGGAGACGTTGATTTCCACTACACGTTGCAGTACTGCAGTATTGCAGGATATAGTATAAGCGATCAGATGATTTTATTTTTTTTTCACCCCCCCAAAAAAAAAAAAATCTATGCATGTTTGATACCTCTGTAATCACACTGCCAAACACTGAACGCGGTAAAAATAAAACCCACAAGTCAATGGCAGAATTGCATTATATATTTTTTGCAATGACATGGCACCTGGAATTATCTCCCATTTTCCAGAACATTGTACGGTACAATGAAAGGTTTCATTCAAAACTACAAATTACCCACAAAACAAAAAGAAAAGACTCAAGCCATCATACATCTGTGTCGACGTGGAAATAAAAAAAAAAAGTGATGACCCTTGGAAGGAGAGGAAACAACGAAAGCCTAGAAGTGAAATGCTGTCCTGGAGGGGTTAAAAATCACATGTACAAAAATGGGGCAGGTCATGAAGGAAATGACCATGGGGCTGGGACTGAACTGGTTAAATAAAAGTGATTGAGAAAAAAAAACAACCTCAGGTATTAGTCAGTGAGCACAGAGCAGCTGTGGCGCCCCCTGCTGGAATGTGCACTGTACTGGGCCCCAGGTAACATGCTGACGGTTTCCCTCCCGGGGGCACAGCACAGACACACACAGGACAAGTTGCACTGACCGAGGGGGCGTGTTGCCCGGCGTGCCTCACATGCGGACCACACCACTCGCTAACTGGAAAGTAACCGCCACTGTCGGTCCTACCGTACCTCGGGCTACAGGGCCGTCGTTGGCCGCAAGCTGCTCCCGTAACTCGGAGGCAGAAATCCTGACCCTCTCTAACGTCGCCGCCATCTTCCCAGCGACCGCCAGGAACCAAAACAAGAAACGAAGAGTACAGCGACGGCGAGCGAGCAGGGCCAAACCGGAGCTGACGTCACTGTACGGCACTGTCAGCAGACGTCACTGTACGGACTGTCATAGGGGCGGGAACGCGGCAGCCATCATGCTGTACGGAAAGCGTCAAAGGTCGCTAGAAAATGGCATGCGCAGTTGTTGCTGCTCGCCGCATTAGTTCTACTGGAGTTGTGAGGTGAGACTGTAGGATTGTGGACAAGTTCTATTGTACTGAGTGTCCCAGTTATCACTGGTTTTTAAGCAATGGAGTTTCTTCTGACTAGTTTACTTTCTGGACATAAGTATATCTGCAGCTGGGGGACAGCTAATGTGGCTGCATCTCAGCTCTACACGGGGAGTTACATAATGTTGTCAGACTGTATAGTAGTGAATGCTCTTAGTTGTGCAGCCATCCACCGCTGACTGACCTGACATAGCAGCGCTGGGGGGGGGGTTGTGTCGGTGCGGAGCGCTGGGGGGGGGGGGGGGTTGTGTCGGTGCGGAGCGCTGGGGGGGGGGGTGCGTCGGTGCGGAGCGCTGGGGGGGGGGTTGCGTCGGTGCCTAGCACTGGAGGGGGTTGCGTCGGTGCGGAGCGCTGGGGGGGGGGTTGCGTCGGTGCGGAGCGCTGGGGGGGGGGGGGAGTTGCGTCGGTGCGGAGCGCTGGGGGGGGGTTGCGTCGGTGCGGAGCGCTGGGGGGAGGGGGGGTTGTGTCGGTGCGCAGCGCTGGAGGGGGTTGCGTTGGAGCGTTGGTGGGGGTTGTGTCGGTGCAGAGCGCTGGAGGGGGTTGCGTTGGAGCGTTGGTGGGGGTTGTGTCGGTGCGGAGCGCTGGAGGGGGTTGTGTCGGTGCGCAGCGCTGGAGGGGGTTGCGTCAGTGCGGAGCTCTGGAGGGGGTTGCGTCGGTGCGGAGGGCTGGAGGGGGTTGTGTCGGTGCGGAGCTCTGGAGGGGGTTGCGTCGGTGCGGAGGGCAGGAGGGGGTTGTGTCGGTGCCTAGCACTGGAGGGGGTTGCATCGGTGCGGAGCGCTGGAGGGGGTTGCGTTGGAGCGTTGGTGGGGGTTGTGTCGGTGCGGAGCGCTGGAGGGGGTTGTGTCGGTGCGGAGCGCTGGAGGGGGTTGTGTCGGTGCGCAGCGCTGGAGGGGGTTGCGTCAGTGCGGAGCTCTGGAGGGGGTTGCGGAGGGCTGGAGGGGGTTGTGTCGGTGCCTAGCACTGGAGGGGGTTGCATCGGTGCGGAGCGCTGGAGGGGGTTGCGTTGGAGCGTTGGTGGGGGTTGTGTCGGTGCGGAGCGCTGGAGGGGGTTGTGTCGGTGCGCAGCGCTGGAGGGGGTTGCGTCAGTGCGGAGCTCTGGAGGGGGTTGCGTCGGTGCGGAGGGCTGGAGGGGGTTGTGTCGGTGCCTAGCACTGGAGGGGGTTGCATCGGTGCGGAGCGCTGGAGGGGGTTGCGTCGGAGCGTTGGTGGGGGTTGTGTCGGTGCGGAGCGCTGGAGGGGGTTGCGGGGCGCTGGAGGGGGTTGCGTCGGAGCGTTGGTGGGGGTTGTGTCGGTGCGGAGCGCTGAGTTGAATTTTTACGACTTTCTTGTATCAATGACAATGCACCCCGTTCAGTACAGCGATGAGGCAACATCTAGCGAATGTCAGGTGTGCCCCGCGTGTTGCTGCCAGATTTGCCACATTGGCCCAACCTTAGATCCATTGCAGGAGGCGTCACGATTGCCTTCTCTGAGGAAAAGTCATTTCTTTGTGTGGAAATATTCTGCTATTTACACCACTAGGATTTACCTGTCCGATATCCAAAAATCTGCAGTAGAAATCCAAGTGTCAACCAAAGCTCTGAGAGCTCAGGCTGTAGCAAATGAAAACATCATCCGCACATGAGTAAAAAATTCTATTGAGAATAATTAATATCCCCCAAAAAATTTAATAAGGCAAGGTAGCTAAAAAGAGGATGGATAAAAATCAAAAGTTGTGGCAACAGTGATAGGTAAGTGGCTAAAAATATATAAAGACCAGCTTTTTTTTTTTTTGCTTTTTTGTGCTACATATACATACAGAGCCTTGCGAAAGTATTCGGCCCCCTGGAACTTTTCAACCTTTTCCCACATATCATGCTTCAAACATAAAGATACCAAATGTAAATTTTTGGTGAAGAATCAACAACAAGTGGAACACAATTGTGAAGTTGAACAAAATTTATTGGTTATTTAAAATTTTTGTGGAAAATCACAAACTGAAAAGTGGGCGTGCAATATTATTCGGCCCCTTTAACTTAATACTTTGTTGCTCCACCTTTTGCTGCGATTACAGCTGCAAGTCGCTTGGGGTATGTCTCTATTAGTTTTGTACATTGAGAGACTGCAATTCTTGCCCATTCTTCCTTGGCAAACAGCTCGAGCTCAGTGAGGTTTGATGGAGATCGTTTGTGAACAGCAGTTTGCAGCCTGTTCCACAGATTCTCGATTGGATTGAGGTCTGGACTTTGACTTGGCCATTCTAACACCTGGATACGTTTATTTGTGAACCATTCCATTGTAGATTTTGCTTTATGTTTGGGATCATTGTCTTGTTGGAAGACAAATCTCCGTCCCAGTCTCAGGTCTTTTGCAGACTCCCAACAGGTTTTCTTCAAGAATGGTCCTGTATTTGGCTCCATCCATCTTCCCATCAATTTTAACCATCTTCCCTGTCCCTGCTGAAGAAAAGCAGGCCCAAACCATGATGCTGCCGCCACCAGGTTTGACAGTGGGGATGGTGTGTTCAGGGTGATGAGCTGTGTTGCCTTCATGCCCAACATATCGCTTGGCATTGTTGCCAAAAAGTTTGATTTTGGTTTCATCTGACCAGAGCACCTTCTTCCACATGTTTGGTGTGTCGCCCAGGTGGCTTGTTGCAAACTATAAACAACACTTTTTATGAATATCTTTGAGAAATGGCTTTCACTTTGCCACTCTTCCATAAAGGCCAGATTTGTGCAGTGTACGACTGATTGTTGTCCTATGGACAGACTGTCCCACCTCAGCTGTAGATCTCTGCAGTTCATCCAGAGTGATCATGGGCCTCTTGGCTGCATCTCTGATCAGTCTTCTTCTTGTTTGAGATGAAAGTTTAGAGGGACGGCTGGGTCTTGGTAGATTTGCAGTGGTATGATACTCCTTCCATTTCAATATGATCGTTTGCACAGTGCTCCTTGGGATCTTTAAAGTTTTGGAAATCATTTTGTATCCAAATCCGGCTTTAATCTTCTCCACAACAGTATCACGGACCTGCCTGTTGTGTTCCTTGGTCTTCATGATGCTCTCTGTGCTTCAAACAGAACCCTGAGACTATCACAGAGCAGGTGCATTTATACGGAGACTTGATTACACACAGGTGGATTATATTTATCATCATTAGTCATTTAGGACAACATTGGATCATTCAGAGATCCACAATGAACTTCTGGAGTGAGTTTGCTGCACTGAAAGTAAAGGGGCCGAATAATATTGCACGCCCCACTTTTCAGTTTTTGACTTTCCACAAAAGTTTACAATAACCAATAAATTTCGTTCAACTTCACGATTGTGTTCCACTTGTTGTTGATTCTTCCCCAAAATTTACATTTGGTATCTTTATGTTTGAAGCATGATATGTGGGAAAAGTTTGAAAAGTTCCAGGGGGCCGAATACTTTCGCAAGGCACTGAATTTATATAGCAATGTAATATATGGAAGTCACAAAATACATGAAAGGAAAGTGCAAAGTGAAGCTAGATTCAATTATTAGTACCTGTGCATAAGTCTGTAAAGAGCGCCACCAAAAATGCAGAGTAACATACTTTAGTTGCTGACTAGGTTCATCATCCCATAAACGCAACGCGCGTTTTGCCCTGCTTCATCAGTGTGTCTCTGCACGGTGCAGATATATTGCAGTTTTCCGTGTGTTTGTTTTTTTTCCACAGCTAATATGTATATCAGGAGGAATAATTTCACCCCATATTATAATATTAGAAGTCATTCTGGCCTTTATTACTCATGTATCACTATTAGATGGTCATTGTATAACAGTTTTACTGCAGGGATTTACAGTGACCTTTTTATTTTCTGTTTTAGGATGATGACTCCTTCATATTGTGTGACATTAAAAGATGTGCAAGAAGCTCAGAGAAGGATCCAAGGCTTCGTCCATTCAACCCCAGTAATGACATGTTCCAGTCTGGATGCACTCGCTGCACGCAAGTTATTCTTTAAATGTGAATTACTGCAGAAGACTGGCTCTTTCAAGGTATTCTGATTTGCCTTTCATGATGTTAAAGGAGAACTCTTCTGAAAAACAAAGTTCTTTTTTAGTTATTTACCATGAAGTCTTCCAGATTCCTTAAGGAGGTCGTCTCATCACAGCAAACCACCTCCAGCAAATTCTGCCAGAGAATGCAGCCATTGTCCATACAATTGCACTAGAGAAATGTAGTATTACATGTCAGCTATTCATAAGAATGGCCATCTATGTAAGACAAAGCTAGCACCAGTCCACCAGAGTGAGAGCCTCTGCAGGGGACCCCCGATGGTGACCTCATATTACTATACGTATTGGGGCATGTGACTCAATGAGAAAACCCCAGAAACAAGTAGTGATCACGTAATCGGCCTTGTGTGAACATATATTGTTTCTGGATGACCGAGCCACAACTGGGAGATAGGAGGTGAGAACATTTAAAGGGAAATGACTTGTCTGGGATTTTGGAGAACATTTTCATTATAACTTTAGAAAGGTAAATAGACTGTTCAGGCTCAGCAAGTTATCGCCTGTTCATAGGATGGATGATAACATAGTAATTGCTGGGAATGCCGGTGCTGAGACTCTATTGCCTTGGTTATCTGTATCAGTCCCATAGGCAATGAATGGGGCCATGGCACGACTGTGCTATCCTTCATTCCATTCAAATGGGGCACTTTAATACCCCCAAAGATCAGCAAGTTATCACCTATTCTGTGGGTAAATGAGAACTTGCTAAGTTGGGAGAACCGTTTAATGGGGCAGTATGTTCACTAACATTTCATTCACATGGGGGACTTCGGGCCCCCCATGCTCGGGATGAGTGGGTGACACATGATACAGTTAAAATCATGACTAAGGTTGAAGCCCGAATAAATTGTACGAACACTAAACCAAAGTCAAAGGAGAAGGTGCATTTGCCAGAAAGGCTTCTGAAAACTTGTATCATGTATGCCATGTTTTTGAAGGGCAGGTCATAGGACAGTGAAAAAGTATAGGTGACATAAGAGAGTGGAAGGGGTGAGGTCTTATTCCCTGAAGAATGGGTTGTGCTATGTGTAACTGTTAAACTTCAGACACAATTGTCATATGAGGGAAGTGTTCAGGAGAGCGCAGATCGGAGCCCAATCATTTCTGAAGTCTATGTGACTTTCTGTCCCAATTGTGGAGGAAGAGGAGGAGCATTTGGAAACTCAAATTTTAGAGTAAATTAGGAAAGATATGCAAAATGTATAGATTGTTTTGCCAACAATGTAGTGATCTCCTGCACCCTGGTTGTTATAACCAGTGCAGATGTAAACGGAGCAGAATGAGGAATATGGTGGCATATAAGACACGGAGCCATATGGTGGTCTGTGTCCCACATACTGCTTATATACCACCACAATGTTATACTTAATATTTTATAGCCATATAATTTATATTCTTTTATTTTTCAGATTCGGGGGGCAATAAATGCTGTTAAGAGTTTACCGTCAGATAAATGTACTGCGGTTGTGACTCACAGCAGTGGCAACCATGGACAGGCATTGGCTCTGGCAGCGCAAATCATGGGTAATTATTAACTGTCTCCTTGCAAATCTGAGGACCCTAAGGCCAGTTCCACTAGTGTGCAGCGCTGGTGACTGAGACTGATGTGCGCACATTCTGTGTAATGAGATGCACAACACTATATGTTGGCACTATACAAGGACCAGTACATGCGCTCTGATTAGTGCTATCCACTTTATCGTCTAGGCATTCCTGCTTATATAGTAGTGCCAAACACGGCTGCAGCATGCAAGAAATCTGCAATTCTTGGATACGGCGCTTTGGTTGTGGACTGTGAACCCACAGATAAGGTAACTGCAGATATCACTGACCTTAAGAATGCCATTTACTGCCCACTCAGTGCCAGTATACTTACTAATTATAAAGTCATGATTATACCTGTGGAAACTGTTGGACCTTATTACATTTCCAAAAGCAACATTACTACAGTACTTAGATATCTGATTTCATCATCATATCCTGTTCCTTATTACATGTGTTGTGCCCAAGTCTCGAGCGGAAGTGGCAGCTAATACAGTACAGAAGACCGGGGGTGTTTTAATCCATCCAAATCAGGATCCTGCTGTCATTGCAGGTCAAGGGACCATTGGATTTGAAATTTTACAACAGGTAATATATCAAAGGATTATACTTGTTTTTTGTCTTTTTGATTTTTTTCATGACTAACTGTAATAGTTAATGAACGTTGTGATAAATGGCAGGTGCCAGGACTGGAGGCCTTGGTGATACCCGTGGGTGGTGGTGGCATGTTGGCTGGAATAGCTGTTGCTGTTAAGGTGAGAGTGTGGTTTTGCTATCATCTGATTTATCTTGTGTATACCAATCGCCCACAGGTGACATAAGTAATGAATTCAGGTACTGACCTCTGATAATTTTAAAAAGACATGCTCAGATCTACTATTTGTTCGGTTGCTTTGACGACGCGTTCTGGCATCCGTTTGTTGGCCTTGTTGGGGCTTACGTCCACATCTCCCGCAAAACGGGATTCGGATGTATTCACCGATGGGAGCATAGACTATAATGGTGTAGACAGAGCGAGCGTGTGATCTGCTGTGCATCATGTTCAGGCATGTATTCCTGCTGGAGGTGGACACTCAGATGTAGTAGAATGCGTAGGCGCGCATACCTGAAAATGATGAACGTCAGAGCGCACGTTCACCCTGCCGGCACCATCCTGGTCTATGGCCCCGTCACTGCATACGTTCGAATCCTGTTTTTGTGGGGGTTTGGCTGTAAGCGTCGACAGGGCCACTAAACGGGTGCCTGAACGCAATATGAATGCCCCCTTACAAATACCTTTTCAGACGGAGTGTTGTGGGAATGATTGGCAAAGACTGTGCCAAATGAGAAACCTGAATTGTCATGCACACGTGACTTATAGATTTTGTGCAGAAAATATTCTGCAGCATGTAAATTCTCTGCGTTTTTGCCCTGCGGTTTTTACCATTAACTCCACTCAAATCAGTCAAAAATGCGCGGTAAAATCGTGCCTTTTTTGCAGCTGCATTTTTCTTGCCAAGAGCTGCAGAAAGTTCTGCACATACTCTAAAAAATGAGATCCAGATACCTTACTGTTCTGAAAGTACTTGACAGACATAGGGGTGAAAATGGTAAGCAATACAGAGATGGAGACCAACACACTAAGATTTTATGAATATAGGAGGGAATATAGATTAGTGCAGCACGCTAGTTCTGCTAAGGCTACTGAAGCCACCACTAGAGGGAGCCGTGTAGAATAGGAACATATAATGACCAGTTGGCTGTAATGGAGGCTGCTGATATGTGCAGTAAGTGAGGTCCCTCTAGTGGCAGCTACAGAAGGACAGACAGCAGATCTCACCGTGTTTTTGCTGCCCCCTCTGAGAGCAGCGTAAAGTAGGGGCATAGATCTAAATTCCAGTACTGGGTCACTTACTGGGCTTCTTGCTTTACTTTAGATAATACTCTGTTCTATTATTATTTAGGACTCTTCTAGTCCTCGTGGTGTAGTTTTTAATTTTTATGAGCTCCCACTATACACCACCATTGATTGGCAGATTTTTGCCAGTAAAGAGTGCAGGCAGAAAGTTGTCAAATAGTGAGGTGGAGCTAGTCCGGGCTCTTCATTGAGAGGACTGGCAGATAAAGGTGACTTTTGTCAAAACTACAGCAAGAAGCGCAGTAAGGCTACCTTCACACTTCCGTCTTTAGGGATACGTCGCAATGCGTCGTTTTGGAGAAAAAACGCATCCTGCAAAGTTGCCTGCAGGATGCGTTTTTACTCCATAGACTTGCATTAGCGACGTATGGCCACACGTCGCATCCGTCGTGCAACGGATGCGTCGTGTTTTGGCGGCCGGGACGCACAAAAAAACGTTTAATGTAACTTTTTTTGTGCGTCGGGTCCGCCATTTTCGACCGCGCGTTTGCTGCCGGAACTCCGCCCCCTCCTCCCCGGTTCTCACAATGGGCAGCGGATGCGTTGTAAAACTGCATCCGCTGCCCACGTTGTGCTACATTTAGCACAACATCCGCCGGGCCGACGGTTTGCGACGCCCCGTATCGACGGATGTGTGAAAGTAGTCTAAGTTACCCAGCGTCCATGTGTCTGCCCCTATTTTGGGCTGCTTTCAGATTATGCCAACAAGTTTATGCTTTCCATTCAATGAAAGCGTTTGGTACTTATTTAACATTTAATGGTTGTGTATAGAGTAGCGAGGGATTTCCCTTCCAAGTGCGTGTCTCATACATCCTTGCAGGGCGGCAATCTGTAGTAAAGAACGTATACAACATGGACCCATTATTAGCCAGGACATATCTCAGCTTGGATCGCAGTTACACCTGCATTCACAACCTTGATTCCAGTCTCCTTTTAAAGCCAAGACCCGCCAAATAGAATAAAAGGCAATCAAAAAGTATCAATGCCAAAAATGATATCCTCTAAAATTTCGGTTTGTCTCACCAAAAACATACCCACATCCACAGCTCCGAGAATCTAAGTTATCACTTTTAGGATAATAATAATCTTTATTTATATAGTGTCAACATATTCCGCAGTGCTTTACAGTTTAAGGGCTCATACTCACTTGTGAGAAACTTGGATGAGTCTCGCACGGCAATACCCGGCACTGCACCCGGCACTCAGATCGGAGCGTGCGGCTGCATAGCATTACATGCAGCCGCACGCTCCGCTCCTCTGTGCCAGGTGCAATGCCGGGTATTGCCGTGCGAGACTCATCCGAGTTTCTCACAAGTGAGTATGAGCCCTTACAGTTTCAAACACAACAGTCATAAGTAACAACGTTAACAATACAATAATTAAAGCAAAATAAGAAGACCCTGCTCGTGAGAGCTTATAATCTACAATGAGGTGGGGAGATACAAAGTACAGGTGTGTATTTACAATGATGTATTTACAATGCTGGTCCAGCCATCTTGAGGGGGTGGGGGATAGATGGAAGTAGTGAATGAGCTACACACACACAAACCTAAAATGACTTTGATTAGAGAACGTGATAGGCCGCTCTGAACAAATGAGTTTTGAGCGAGCGCCTTAAATTGTGCAAATTGTGGATGGTCCTAATTTCTTGGGGTAGAGCATTCCAAAGGATTGGCGCAGCACGGGAGAAGTCTTGGAGTCGGGAGTGGGAGGTACGGATTAATGCAGAGGTTAGTCGAAAGTCATTTGCAGAGCGCAGTGGTCGGTTAGGCCGATAGACGGAAATGAGGGAGATGTAAGGGGGTGCCGCACCGTGAAGTGTGAAGTTGTGGGTGAGAACAAGTACTTTGAATTGGATTCTATAATGAATGGGCAGCCAGTGTAACGACTGGCGACTTGGGACTTTATTACGAGAAAGTATTGCAACGATAAACAATGC
Source organism: Ranitomeya variabilis (assembly GCF_051348905.1). NCBI lineage: Eukaryota > Metazoa > Chordata > Amphibia > Anura > Dendrobatidae > Ranitomeya > Ranitomeya variabilis. Next base: position 110,125,091 of record NC_135234.1, read on the forward strand.
ATAATTGGTAATGACTCAAACTGTAAGATAAGCATGCTATTTATCCCGTCCTGTGGAACCATTTTTTAAAAAAAAGAATGTTAGATTTGAGATTTTTTTTAATGTGACTGTGTTTCACAATAGATTAAAGCGGTCAAAAAGTTATATACCCCAAAATAGTACAAACTCGTCCTACAAAAAAAAAGCCCCTATAGAGCTGTATTTACAGAAAAATAGAATAAAGATAGTTAACTGAAATGTTCATTTCCTGCCGTCTGTAGGCAGCACAGCATGAGGTAAGGTGACTTCCCCTACTTGCAAACGGATTAGTTACCAGTAAATTAACATACCAAAGACATTAGCACTCTTTAAAGCTCCACAAGTAAGCCAGCACTTTCCCATTGTATGCAGCAATAAGTTTATTAGTAAATACACTTGTCACAATAACGTGAGAACCCTTCAAAAGCAACATAGAATAAACACTAGCTGAGATATTTGATCTCCGGTTAACGCCTCCAGGAAGAAGCGGGGCGAAACGGCGGTGGTGGGGTGATAGCCGAGACACATGCCGATATCACATTCATACAAATGTAAATAAGAAAACACAGGGCACTTTAAGCAGACTATCTACTTTTAATATGATTGACTGATAATAATTATATCTAAATAACAGAACCTCAGGGGTATACACGGTGGGGGAAATAAGTATTTGATCCCTTGCTGATTTTGTAAGTTTGCCCACTGTCAAAGACATGAACAGTCTATAATTTTAAGGGTAGGTTAATTTTAACATTGAGAGATAGAATATCAAAAATAAAATCCATAAAATCATATTGTATAAATTATATAAACTTGTTTGCATTTTGCAGTGAAAAATAAGTATTTGATAACTCCTGCAAACAAGACATAATACTTGTTGGCAAGCACAGCAGTCAGAATTTTTTGTAGTTGATGATGTTTGGACCTGATGTCACCCGACGTGTACCATAGGGTGACTGATTGTGATGTGGTAGATAAAACGTGTGGAGCTTTATGCTGATCACACACAATTATACTCCTTACCCCTGCTGTACTACAGAACACCAGTGACTGTCCGCAGTTTCCAACATCATGTCCATGCTATATCCGAAACGCAAACCTTTCCAAAACTGAGCAGTTTCTACTCTCGCAGTCTACTTACCTCCCTAAATGTTACATCTCGCTCTTCGTGTGTGGCAGCACAATAACTCCTAGGCAGCAGGCGCGCGGTCTGGCTGTTGTATTTGACACCAATCTTTCATTCACCTTCAGTATTCAATCTTTTGTAGCTTGCACCTGAAGAACATTTCTAGAATCCACCCCTTTCCCACCATGGAAACAAAAAAAAAACCCCTCACTGTTGCCCTGATCCACTCCCGCCATGACCACTGTAATTCTCTATTAGGTTCCCACTCGCTCTACTTTACCCTCACCAGTCCATCCTTAATGCAGCAGTCAGACGCATGTATGTGGCTAATTGTTACTCGGATGCCTCCGCTCTGTGCCAGTCACTGCACTGGCTGCCCATACATTACAAGATCTCATTTAAATTCCTTGTTCTCACCTACAAAGCTCTCCACTGTACAGCACCCCCTATATCTCCTCTCTTATTCCTGTTTATCGGCCTACCTGTACTCTACACTCCGTAGGCGAATTTCGACTAACATCCGCACCTCCCACTCCCGGGTCCAACCAAGACTTCTCCCGAGTTGCACCAACTCTTTGGAATGTTCTACCCCCAAGAAATTAGGACTAACCACAACTTACAGTTTGACGTTCTCTAAAAACACGTCTGTTTAGGGCGGCCTATCTATCAAGTTCCCTAGTCTGTCTTTTATATTTATATTTATATTTATATATATATATATATATATATATATATATATATACACACACACACACACACACACACACACACACACACACACACACACACACACACACACACACACACACACACACACACACACACACACACACACAGCCCATTCACGGATTCTCCATCAGACTCCACCGCACCCAAAAGCACCACAAATACTGGCTGGCGACTAGCTCATGCAGCCTTTATCTATCCTGTGTCTCTGCCTTTGACACGGTGGACCATTCCCTATTACTACAGACCCTCTCATCCCTTGGCATCACAGACTTGGCCCTATCCTGGATCTCGTCATACCTAACAGACCGGACATTCAGCGTCTCCCACTCACACACCACCTCTTCACCTCGCCCCCTATCTGTCGGAGTCCCGCAAGGTTCAGCTCTAGGGCCCCTGCTCTTCTCCATCTACACCTTTGGCCTGGGACAGCTCATAGAATCTCACGGTTTTCAGTATCATCTCTATGCTGATGACACACAGATCTACATCTCTGGACCAGATATCACCACTCTACTAACCGGAATCCCTCAATGTCTATCCGCTATTTCATCCTTCTCCGCTAGATTTTTAAAACTTAACATGGACAAAACAGAATTCATTGTCTTTCCCCCAACTCACGCGACCCCCCCCAACGAACCTATCCATTACAGTAAATGGCTGCCCACTCTCCCCAGTCCCACAAGCCCGCTGCCTCTGGGTAATCCTTAACACTGATCTCTCCTTCAAACCGCATATCCAAGCCCTTTCAATTTCCTGCCGCCTCCAACTCAAAAATATTTCACGGATCCGTACATTCCTAAACCAAGAATCTGCAAAAACCCTAGTCCATGCCCTCATCATCTCCCGCCTCGACTACTGTAACCTCCTGCTCTGTGGCCTCCCCTCTAACACTCTCGCACCCCTCCAATCTATTCTAAACTCTGCTGCCCAACTAATTCACCTGTCCCCCAGCTATTCCCCGGCCTCTCCCCTCTGTCAATCCCTTCACTGGCTCCCCATTGCCCAGAGACTCCACTACAAAACCCTAACCATGACATACAAAGCCATCCACAACCTGTCTCCTCCATACATCTGTGACCTCGTCTCCCGGTACTTTCCTGCACGCAACCTCCGATCCTCACAAGATCTCCTTCTCTACTCCCCTCTTATCTCCTCTTCCCACAATCGCATACAAGATTTCTCTCGCGTATCACCCCTACTCTGGAACTCTCTACCACAACATATCAGACTCTCACCTACCATCGAAACCTTCAAAAAGAACCTGAAGACCCACCTCTTCCGACAAGCCTACAACCTGCTTTAACCACTGATCGACCAAACCACTGCACGACCAGCTCTATCCTCACCTACTGTATCCTCACCCATCCCTTGTAGATTGTGAGCCCTCGCGGGCAGGATCCTCTCTCCTCCTGTACCAGCTGTGACTTGTATTGTTCAAGATTATTGTACTTGTTTTTATTATATATACCATTCCACACATGTAAAGTGCCATGGAATAAATGGCGCTATAATAATAAATAATATCTATCCCCCATTCCCTCAAGATGGCTGGACCATCATTGTAAATAAGCACCTGTACTTTGTGTTTCCCCCCACCTCATTTGTAGATTGTAAGCTCTTACCAACAGGGTCATTATTTTTGCTTTAATTATTATTATCTTTGACTGTTGTATATGAATCTCTGAATTATAAGGCGCTGCTGAATATGTTGGCGCTATACAAAGATCATTATTGCCACCATCTTAAAGATTCCTTTGTATCTGTTGAAATTAGATACTCCTAATCACTAATACTTTTGCCCAGGCTTTCCTCAACTTTCTCATTCCTTCAGAATTTCCCACTTAGGTTTTCTCAAGTAGGATCATGCCCAAGGGCAGAACAGAAATACAGGACGTTAAAGTCCTCAGGATCGGCATAGCCCTTCTTAGGGTGATCACCAGGTTTTTGATTAATTTTGGCACTAATCTGCCTACCTTTAATAATCTTTATTTTTATATAGTGCTAACATATTCAGCAGCGCCTTACAGTTTGCACACATTATCATCACTGTCCCCGATGGGGCTCACAATCTAAATTCCCGGAGTGCCCGGAGGAAACCAATACAAACACGGGGAGAACATACAAACTCCTTGCAGATGTGGTCCTTGGTGGGATTTGAACCCAGGACTCCAACGCTGCAAGGCTGCAGTGCTAACCACTGAGCCCACCGTGTGTACCTTATTTTTTTTCCTCAGGAAAACAAGAGGTTTGGCTTTTTGGTTTAGCAAAATTCCCAGGAACGTTTGCGTCTGTTTATTTATGACTTGTTTTACCACTTTTTTGCAAGCTGCTTCTGATTTCCCTACAATTAGTCAGTTGCCTTGGTAGGGAATGAATAAAATGTCTCTTATGTGAGCTGACATCTCTGCCACCATCTTTGTGAACACCCTCGGATAGGCCACAGGGGAGGACCTGGAATTGTAATGTTTTAACCCCTTAATGACTGACCGTACCATGTAAACCTATGGGAATAAAAAACCGCTGTGCACATGCTGCGGAAAAATCTGCGCGGAAACGCAGCGGATTATTTTCCGCAGCATGTCAATTCTTTCTGCGGATTCCGCAGCGGTTTTCAACATGCACCAATAGGAAAGTGCAGTTAAAAATCCGCAGAGGAATCCGCAGAAGAAACCGCGATAAAATCCGCAGTGAAAACCGCAGTGGTTTTGCACTGCGGATTTTCCAAATCCGCTGCGGAAAAATCCGCAGCAGAATCCGCAACGTGTGCACATACCCTTATCTGACCAGAGATATAAGAGAATAGCCTCCCCAAACAGGTGACAATCCAGCAGCTGTCGGCTGCCCACTATAGCTGACAACTTGCTGCATCAGCCATGATCAGTGTTTGCTCCGTCCATATGTTTAACCCCTTAGATGCTGCTGTCAATAGTGGCTACATCATGTAAATGGTTATCGGTGTGGGGGCTTCCTCTTTATCCCAATTTGTGCCCTCAGATCATGATTTTGTGGTCCTGATGTTTTCTATGGCAATTCACAACCAAATAGCGGCCTTAGAGTCTGACGGCTGTTGTAACCTGTTCAGAAGTTAGAGGCATTTAGGTGGTAAAAATACACATTTTCATTTCTATCATGCCATTTAACATTAATTCCTGAAAAATCACCTGAAGGGGTTAATAAACTACCTGACTGCAGTTTCCAATATATCGAGGGGTGCTGTTTTTAAAATGGTATAACTTTTGGAGGTTTTCCAATATCTAGGATCCTCAGGGTATGTGCACACGTAGAATGGTCCACTGCGGATTTTTCCGCAGCGGATTTGATAAATCCGCAGGGCAAAAACACTGCGTTTCTCCTGTGGATTTATTGCGGTTTTTGTGCGGATTCCACTGCGGTTTTACACCTGCGGTTTTCTATTATGGAGCAGGTGTAAAACCGCTGTGGATTCCGCACAAAGAATTGACATGCTGCAGAATGTAACCCGCAGCGTTTCCACACGTTTTTTTCCGCAGCATATGCACTGCGGATTGCGTTTCCCATAGGTTTACATTGTACTGTAAATGCATGGGAAACTGCTAAAATCCGCAGCGTGTGAACATAGCCTCAAAGTCACTTGAAACATGGATAGGTCCCTAAAAAAAATACTTTTGTAAATTTCCTTGAAAAAAAAATGAAAAATTGCTGCTTAAACCCCCTAAAATGCTAACAAAATAAAAGAACGTTTTAAAAATGGTGCTGATGTAAAGCCGACATGAGGGAAATGTTTGTGTGGTGTGACTATCTGGAATAAAGGGGATAAACATTCAAAGTTTAAAAATTTCAAATTTTTTTACATTTTTCTAAAATTTCTGTTTATAAATAAACAAACATATTGACCTAAATTTACCAGTATCATAAAGTATAATGTGTCACGAAAAAACAATCTCAAAATGACTGGGATTTGTTGAAGTGTTCCAGAGTTATTACCACAAAGGGACACTGCTCAGATTTCAAAAATTTGTCTGTCACTAAGGGGTTAAGCATCCCTGAATGTTGAGCCCTACCCTTAGATACTTTTGGTAAATAGGCATCTCAGAGGTCTATAGTGGCCATAAAATATCCTGGAAATAAGTTTTACTATCAACTCTATTGTTTCCATTTTTAAATGTTTGGGCACAAGAAATTGATCAGATATTTTAGATTTATAATCCTTCTGGCAGATTGGTCCTTTTTTTTTTTCCTTAGCAAGAGGGGACTGTATAACCCTTTTTCCCTCGTCTTATTCTGGAACACGAACAGCACCCCCTTCTCTATAAGGGACACGGATTCTCGTTCTAGGGCTCTTTGATTTGATCCTGTGGGCTGACCTTTTGTGATCACAGCATTTTCAGGGGGAAGATCTGTCCCACTGAGAAGTCTTCACTTTGTCCAAACGAAGAGGAAAGCCGCAACACTTCCATTTTGTGATGAAGAAACCTTAGTCCTTTATTTCCAGTATAAATTCATGGACAAGGTAAACAGGGCAGGGACAGTGCAAGTAAAACAGGGCACTGTCCCTGCCCTGTTCACCTTGTCCACGAATTTATATTGGAAATAAAGGACTAAGGTTTCTTCATCACAAAACGGAAGTGTTGCTGCGTTTGGATTTATCTACACGTTTCTTCCTGGCAAGCACCCTCCACCAAGTGACTTTACTCCCATAATGTGCCAATGATTCAGAGTGTATCCCTCTATACCAGTAAGTAACTCATTACATTTATCTCAATGCCATTCATTTTTTCTTCTATTTGGACTGCCAGTCTTCACTTTGTTCCTGGACCCCTTCCACCTAGGCTCCCTTTGCCTTGGAACAGTCCTTGTATGTTCCTTCTTGATGCATGAAAAAGTCTTACATTTTGGGGCGCTGGTTTGGGGAAATCTTTAATCTGAGGCTTTATCCAGAATCTCATCCAAGGATGACCCAAAGCGATATCCTAAAAGAAAACAAAATACAGCAGAGCCTAGACTTAGGCCGGGATCACACACAGCGAGATACGGCCGAGTCTCGCAGGTTAAAAACAAGCTCTGGCGCCGGCACTCCGGAGCGGAGCTTGCAGCCGCACAGCAATACATGAGCTGCACGCTCCGCTCCGGAGTGACGGCACCAGAGCTTGTTTTTAACCTGCGAGACTCGGCCGTATCTCGCTGTGTGTGACTCCGGCCTTAGAGTGGTAGTCCCCAGTCCAAATCTTCCGTCAAAGAGCCCTTGTGGCTGAATTCAAGAAGGCACATGCATGCTGTCAGTCGGGCTGCACCAGCAGAAGCCTTTGCCATGTCTGGAAGACTGACTAGTAACGGATCTCTTGGGCATTTCTAATTTGTGCATCCAGTTGGCTCAAATCGCGCCATGCACGTAGCCACTATATTAGGTTTAAAGATTGCCGGCTCTGATTGCCATGCTTTCTTTAGAAAGCTTTCTATCATATGCATCTTTTAGCGCTACCCTTTGACATGGGCCTTCTATCTATTTTGGGCACTTCGACATAGGTTTCTGAATCCTCTACTTCAAACAGGTTCTCTCTTAATTTTTGGGGGGAATGAAAGCTTTCCTGTCTAGATTTTTCCTTTCCTTTCTAATCAGCGACGCAGTGTTCTTGTAGATGGGGAAATGCTTCCCATCCTCTAAACCCACAAAGCATGAAGTTCTGCATGAATTTTGGCTCCTTAATGTTTTCTACCTTCATCATTGCCCTAACTGCCTTCACCAGTTTGCTTGTATCCTCTGCTGGTAAACAAGATTGATTTCTGACGCTATCAGATGATGAGGCATCTGAATAATAACCACCATGTTCTCATTCTTCTATTTCCTCTGAATTAAAGTTTACCTGTCTCATGGCGTGCTGGCTACCAATCCCTTTAACCACTTCATAACCTTGGGATTTTCTGTTTTTCAGTGTTCATTTTTCGCTTCCCTCCTTCCCAGAGCCATAACTTTATTTTTCCGTCAATATGGACATGAGAGAGCTTATTTTTTGCGGGACGAGTTGTACTTTTGAACTACATCATTGGTTTTACCATGTCGTGTACTAGAAAATGGGAAAAAAAATTCCAAGTGCGGTGAAATTGCAAAAAAAGTGCAATCCCATGTGTGTTTTTTTGTTTGGCTTTTTTGCTAGCTTCACTAAATGCTAACTGACCTCTGCCATTATGATTCTCCAGGTCATTACCAGTTCATAGACACCAAACATGTCTAGGCTATTTTTTATCTAAGTGGTGAAAAAAAATTCCAAACTTTACTAAAAAAAAAAAAAATTGCGCCATTTTACGATACCCGTAGCGTCTCCATTTTTCGTGATCTGGGGTCGGGTGAGGGCTTATTTTTTGCGTGCCGAGCTGGCTTTTTTTAGTGATACCATTTTGGTGCAGATACGTTCTTTTAATGCAATGTCGCGGCGACAAAACCCCGGAATTTTGGCGTTTCAAATTTTTCTCGCTGCGCCGTTTAGCGATCAGGTTAATCCTTTTATTTATTGATAGATATGTGTAGGTTTGATTTTATTTTGAATGGGGCAAAAAGGGGGGTGAATTAAACTTTAGATTTTTTTTATTTCATATTTTTTTAGACTCTTACTTTTGCCATGCTTCAATAGCCTCCATGGGAGGCTAGAAGCTGGCATAGCCTGATCAGCTCTGCTACATAGCAGCGATCATCAGATCACTCCTATGTAGCTTAATTACAGGCTTGTTATGAGCGCCGACCACAGGGTGGCGCTCACAGCAAGCCGGGATCAGTAACTATAGAGGTCTCAAGGACCTCTATGGTTACCATCTTGGTGCATCGCTGACCCCCGATCATGTGACGGGGGTCGGCGATGCGCGCATTTCCGGCCGCGCAGCCAGAAGCGGTAGTTAAATGCCGCTGTCATTGTTTGACAGCGGCATTTAACTAGTTAATAGCGGCGGGTGAAATTGCGATTTCACTCGCCGCTATTGCGTGCACATGTCAGCTGTTCAAAATAGCTGACATGTCCCGGCTTTGATGCGGGCTCACCGCCGGAGACAACATCAAAGCACGGGATCTGACCTCGGATGTACTATCCCGTCCGAGGTTAGAAAGGGGTTAAAGATTTTTTTAAAAAAATGTCAACAGTGATCATAAGGGAGGGGATTCGTCTTATTATCATGCTGCTCCTGCCTGGGGACAAACCGAGCCATACCAGGCAGTGCCCCGTGAAGTGATATCAGATTCCCAGCTTGATTCCAGGTACACACTGCCATACCAGATTGTGCCCCTAGAGAAGCCATTAGCTGTGCCAGCTCCCGGGTATACAGCAGTGCACCATGCCAGGCCATGCCCCCGGGAATGACTTAATTAGTTAAGCCGGCTCCCAGGGATGCACTGCACCCCACCGGGCTCTCGCTAGTAACGGCCTTGTCTTCTTTGGCCTGCTCGCGCACCACCCAAACCAGGGTTATCTGTCTGGAAAAATGCCAACTGCTGTCTGTGATGCTGGGCCTGCAGCCCCCCGGGTAAGCTTCTTTCTCCCTGGCAGCATTTGGGAACTGTAGGGTCTCCCTCAAGGACAAGAAACCACTGTGACATACCAGAGGGTTCTGCATTTTAAAGCTGTGGGGTTTCCTGTCCTTGGGGGCAGATCCTCTCTTCCTCTATGGTGCAGTCATGGGGATGGGAATAAAAAAAAAATGCTGCAAGTGTATATAGCAGTTAGGAATGGTTGAAATTTTGAAACCAATAAAAGCCATGACTAGGATGCCATTATTGGGTAAATTATAGTGCAATATTAACACTTTAGTTGAATTCGAAGACTTTATTTTATAGGATTAGATTTTTTTTCCCATTGTCTTTGGTTAACAGGCAATTAAGCCAAATGTAAAAATCTACGCGGCAGAACCTCTTAATGCTGACGACTGCTACCGCTCAAAGACGAGTGGTATTTTGACTGCCAATATTCAGCCTCAAATCACAGTAGCTGATGGTGTGAAAACAAACATTGGACCCAACACCTGGCCGATCATACGGGACCTGGTGGATGAGGTGTTCGTAGTCACTGAAGATGAAATCAAGGTAACAAGTAGTAATTAATTTCCAGTAAACTAGTTTCAGAATTGTATATAGGAGGCATTCCCATCAGTGGCATATCGGTTTTGAAAGAGTTGTAAATACCCGATATCCTTTTTTCTTACAAATGTCTTGTACTATTCATGATAAACCTCCTGGAAATGTGACACCAATATAACATACCATTCCCTTTATAAAAGAGGTGTCTGTACAGGGTCTAAGGGTACTGTCACACAGTGCAATTTTGATCGCTACGACGGCACGATCCATGACGTCGCAGCGTCGTATGATTATCGCTCCAGCGTCGTAGACTGCGGTCACACGTTGCAATCACGGCGCTGGAGCGATGCCGAAGTCCCCGGGTAACCAGGGTAAACATCGGGTTACTAAGCGCAGGGCCGCGCTTAGTAACCCGATGTTTACCCTGGTTACCAGCGTAAACGTAAAAAAAACAAACAGTACATACTTACATTCCGGTGTCTGTCCCCCGGCGTTCTGCTTCTCTCCACTGTGTAAGCACAGCGGCCGGAAAGCAGAGCGGTGACGTCAGACGTCACCGCTGTGCTCGCTTTCTGGCTGGCCGGCGCTCACAGTGCAGAGAAGCTGAGACGCCGGAGGACAAACACCGGAATGTGAGTATGTACTGTTTGTTTTTTTTACGTTTACGCTGGTAACCAGGGTAAACATCGGGTTACTAAGCGCGGCCCTGCGCTTAGTTACCCGATGTTTACCCTGGTTACAAGCGAACACATCGCTGGATCGGTGTCACACACAACGATCCAGCGATGTCAGCGGGTGATCAAGCGACGAAAGAAAGTTCCAAACGATCTGCTACGACGTACGATTCTCAGCAGGGTCCCTGATCGCTGCTGCGTGTCAGACACAGCGATATCGTAACGATATCGCTAGAACGTCACGAATCGTACCGTCGTAGCGATCAAAATTGCACTGTGTGACAGTACCCTAATACTGTCAGCACTGGTTGGACAGTATGGAGAGACACCCACCAAAGTGTTAACACACAGCTGTCACTATATTAAAAATTACCAAATAGGACTATAAAAAATAAAGTCTTAAACATAGTTTGGGCTGACCACTATTCCCAGTACTGGAGCTCAAAGATTCATTTGCTTTGGTCCCCAGGGACATAGGTGGGCATATCGATCATTGAAAGCTTATCCTAAGGATGTGCCATCAAAGTCCCAGAAACATTTTTTTTTTTTTTTAAAGTTCAAGCCATAGACAGAAGTGATTCCTATGATACAACTTGCTGAAGTGTGAAGAACATTGACATCAAAACACGTTGATAAAACATCACAATTTCTCTTTAATTTCTGGCACAGAGCAGATGATGACATTTTTAAATCTTCCCATTTATAGTGGAAATTTGGATGGGTTGCATTATTATCCAGAATCGTTAAAAGCTGCAGTCTCTTGTTCATTTCACAGAATGCTACTCGGTTAGTTTGGGAGAGGATGAAGCTTCTGATCGAGCCGACAGCTGGCCTGGGTCTGGCTGCTGTTCTCTCCAGAAGATTCCAGGAGCAGACGGGAGATGCACAAAACATTGGCGTGGTGCTGTGCGGAGGCAACGTGGATCTCAGCAGCATAGACTGGTTAAGAGAGTCTTCACCAAGCAGCAGCTGAAATTCAGCACTGGAGAGTTTCATTTAAAGGATGACACAAATTTCAATTCATACATACAAAATAAATAATTCTCTAAGGCACCAATCAGAAGAAACAGATCAGCTTGTAGAATATACAGCAAAGATTTATTCCATCTCCACTTCTGCAGGATCTATCTGAACCTCACTCTTCACCCATATAACTGGTGGGGGCACATATGGGTCATAAGTCCATTTAGGATAAACACGCTTGTATAAGTTCATTAATACAGTGTCCTGGGACTTCAACTGTCCATCAAAATGGCATTTCATGTGCCCATGAGTTCCTAAAATGTGAAAGATGATGTATTATGCAGGGTAAACATTTTCTACTAATCTCTACAAATAAATAAAGAAAATAAAGTTATCACTAGCTCTACATATCATTTAAAGATAGAAACTGCCTATTCTACCATTCACAATTTAAAGTTTTATTCTCAACATTTTTCTTCATGAGCCACGCACCAGCTTCTCTGAGAATATATCTACACGTGGCAGGTTTCTGAGCCCCTTTTATTTAAGTTAAAGGATTGTGTGGTGAAGATTGGCAATAACTTATAGACCGGTGGGAGTCTGACCAATTAAAAATGGACATTTTTATCTATTATAAAAGCTAAGTTTTTATCCTGAAGAGAAGCAGTCTGGTGCCTTGGATTCCTGGAATTTAAGGGGCACTTTTATCCCAAGAGCAGTAGTGAACATGCGCAACCATGGTTGTATTCATTCAATATCTGGCACTCGGCTTATGACAGCGGTTCCATAAAGAATAAGTCGAGCAGCAATCAGGCAGATGCACTGCCCCTCTATTATACCTGGGGTGAAAGCCCCCCATTCTGATGATCAATGTGGTTCCCAAGAGTTGGATCCTAACTGATCGCTAAGTTACCACCTATCCAGTGGATAGCAGATAACATATTCACCTGACAACCCCTTTAAAACCAAAAAGTTATACAACAAGGTATGTTTGTTTTTGTAACTAAAACATGCTTTTATACTATTTGAACACCATGGGCATAAGAAACTGTATTCTTTATAGATATTTTATTACTCAAGAGATTTGACTAAGCAGGTAGGTACAACACAACATCTGGGACAATTCTGCAAGTGAGATACTCACCTAGCGGCTCCTTGATGTGACCTCTACGACCCCACTTAGTACGCAGCTCCACTGGTTTAAACCACAACACATCCTCTGCAAAGACAATGAAACGGAAGAAAACTACTCAAACTTAAAAGCAATTTATGATGGCCCCTTAGCAGCCCATCCGCACTGTTACATACCTCTGTTGAAGAACATGTAGCGCACCACGGCAGTTTTTTTCATTATTTTAAAAGGGTGACCACTCAGCACCACCCTCTTGATAATGATCCTGTCAGGGTCCACACTGAGGAGGGATCCAGTGGCGATCAGATCATGCATCCCTACAAAGATGGAAAAAAATCCAGATATTTCATGTAAAACAAAGAATGAAAATATACAGGTGGTGTTGGCTTTTGGGTTTTACATCCCTTACTAATCCACTAAATTATTGTGCAGTGTCTTGTTCTCTTAAGCTCATTTAATAGTTATATATTCAACATCTTTATATTTGTGAAAACCCTAAACCACAGCAACGGCAGAACAACATATAAGAATGGCTGCACTGAATAATACACTTACCATTATTCCGCTCCTTAAACATTAATAAGGAGGCTGTAGGGAAAGTAATGGGGGCATAAGCGGTGACCACCACAGCTGCATCAGAATGCAGAAACCGCTCAGATTTGTGTTTATCCGCTGTAAAAAGAAAGCAAAGAATGGTCACAAACCAATTTATAGAGAAGCTTTTAAAGTAGTAGATCCATCTGAGTAGGTGATGGCATACCACTATAACAGAGGGAATGACCTATAGGACACCCATTCTAAAAATGGTACATGGTCATCGCTGTTCCATAGCAATGTCCCCTTCCCTTTTTGTCTGTTCCAGGTTACTTGCTTCACTCTTACGATCAGTCGGAGTCCTAAAGATCACATCGCAGCGTTCATTAAGTGATGCTATAGATGGAAGTAATCCCTTATTCTTGTATGTGCATGTATTATAGTCACAATTGTGTGATACAACACAACATTCCCAGTAGTACCAGTATAGGCATTAAAAAATGAACAGTTTTTTTTTACCAGACGTGTGCTGAGAGTAGAGTGGCGCTGCTCGGAAACGTCGAAATCCGCAGTGAAAAATAATTTCTTCTTTCGCCCGCACTGGTTCAGTGTTCCCGGCGTGTCTCCTCACCAACATGTTCACAACCGACATCTACAAGTATAAGATATAACTGAAGAATCTGCTTTTTCATTTCAATTGATTTCTTATTGGTACGGTAGAACCAGTGCTTACCTTGTGTTCATGAGGAAGCAGTGAATAGAGGACAAGTGGCGCCCCCTGTTTGAAGTGTTCCAACACAGAAACTCCTACTCCAGTGATGTGTACTGTGACGTACCAGCCAACCTACAGGGCGAAAAGATAATGTACAGTATTTGTGCCCACAAGATGTGCATGCAGGATGTGGATGGCATGTTCTGTTTGGCGACACTAAGGGCATAAGAATGTTGTAAAGGGGCAATTGGGGGAGAAGTACTTTCTAAGGGCACACTCGGAATTATAACCTTGAAAAAAAGAGCACACTTCAGGCATCTGTGGTGTCTTCACATGTCCCTTGTAACCCATCGCTCAGAGCAGAGTGTGGCTCTGAAGCTAAGAAGGGTTAGGACCTCTACTCTACTCCACCACTTACCATGGCACCGTCATTCTCCTCCTCCTTTAATTCTCTAAAGATACGTTTTCTGGTCCTGAAAAAGTCATGAAACTGGAAGATGCGGGCATAGTCTCTGGGTAGGTTTTCCTTAGGATCCCATGGTGATGTGCGGAAACTTTTCAAACCACGATACTTCTGAAACCTGAAGAACAGAGATAGCGAAGAATTAGAAAGAAAGTGGTATTCTGATGGACTGATCAATGCAGGGATTTATAGCCCCTTGTACCGGATTCTGGCTAGCTGATCTCGTGGGGTGTCCACCTCATCTGGGAACATCTCATCTTCTCGTTGTAGTTTATATTTCTCCAACATTTGTTCTTCCTCAGTTTCATCTAGGTTTTCATCATATTTGTCATCCCGAGTGCTGTCTGGAATAGTGACCGTCTCGCTGTCCTCCGGCTCTCCAGCACTGCCGTCCTCTTCCTGACAATATAACACAATGGGGCGCCATTGAAATGGAACACATTATTATGGATATGGAATAATGAAACCGTATAGAGGACCCAACATCAAGTGTACAATGAGCAGACACGTGCTGCCAAGGGGTCATTAAACGTGCATTATCCGAGCCACACGTGGACATTTTGTCTTCTCATAAGAGAATTTAAGATCTACCTAAAGTGCTTGGCCCACCATAACTTATCTACAAGGCAGGTGATATGTTCCTAATAACAGTTTAAGGAGAGCACTGTTGATAGTTCTAAAGACTTTTTGGACCTGAGGTTATTACCTCAGAAACTGCTTCATCCATAGCATCTTCCTGATCATCAGCATCCATGTCGTCGTCGTCATCATCATCTTCACTATCTCCTTCTCCATCACTTCCCTCATCATCCAAGATCCATGCGGCCTGGTAAGTGGATGTACCCTTAGGAACCTTTTTTTGCACTTTAATTTTTAAGGAATCTAATTGGAAAAGTTAGAAACAAAATTCAAATAATTTTCCTAACATCAGAAAGCAAGAGCTTGATTAATCTTTCTGACAGCCCATGAGCTCACATCTATACTCTATGCCAACTAGGAGCTGGCACTTAGTGAATCTGATGAGTGGCAACACAAGCATTTGTCCAAACCCGGCTCACTTTATTTCTTAACAGGAGCATGACAGCCAAGTTTACAGCAGTTATAATGCATAGACTGAAGAATTTCCATTTCTGGCCTGCAGACATTCAGGAACGATAGTGACCATACTCGACAACATGCTGTCACTTTATTAGAAATTGATGTGGTCTTACCACCAAAAATACCCTAACTGGCCATCTCTCTGTCTAGCCTGCAGTCAGGTGTAATCGGAATCGGTCCCCATGAGACAGGTTACAGTAAGGGCCTGTGCACACGATGCAGATTTAGTGCAGATTAAGTGCAGATCTGCAGCGTTTTTTTCTGCTGCACATCTGCACTGTGATGTACAGTACAATGTAAATCAATGTGAAAAAAAAAAGCTGTGCACATGGTGCAGAAAAATCCGCACAGAAACGCTGCAGATTTCAAAGAAGTGCATGTCGCTTCTTTTGTGCAGTTCTGCAGCGTTTCTGCACCCCTCCATGATAAAAATCTGCACTGGTGAAATCTGCAACAAAAACTGCATCAAATCTGCACCTGCGTTTTCTGCCAGGAGATGCAGATTTAGTGCAGAAAATTCTGCACCACATTTCCTACGTGTGCATATAGCCTTAGACCCCTTTCACACATCAGGTTTTTGCTGTCAGGCACAATCCGGCGAAAGCTGCCGCCGGATCCATTTTTTTTCTCAGACTTGTATTAGCGCCGATTGCCTCACGTTTCATCCGTTTTTGTTGCCGGAGCAAAAAATAGTTTTCTGGCAGCCAGAGAAAACGTACAGAGGAAAGTTTTTTCTGTCCGGCGAAAAAAAAATGCACAGCGACTGATCTGGCGAAAAACGGATGAAACGTGAAGTGAAATGATGGAATCCGGCGACCGATTCCGTTTAAGAAAATCTTGCATTTTCCATTCTGGAAAATATTTTCTCTCTCGTCAGTTTTTCACAATTTGCAACAGATCTGTTTTTTTTCAAAATTAGCCAGATTGTGCCTGAAGGCTAAAAAACTGATGTGTGAAAGGGGCCTAAGGGGAAACGTGTTTACTGCCTCTCTACTTCTGCTGTCCGTCACACTACATACAGGTATTGCAAAGATGGGGCTTCAGTACAGGGCTGACCAGCCATTATACAATGGCGGAAACAATCCTTGCTGGATTGTGAGAGGAAGACAGGTTTCACTACTAGAAATGAACAATCCAATTCACACTCCCCTGGTTTTGCATCCAATTCGATCCTCTGTTTTTACTTCTGTGACCAGCACTGAATGAGCCTCTGGTGCTTACTGGACCCCACAATGTCACTTGAACACTACTGACAGGGCCCCACATAACATCACATAGCCTAGAAAGCAAAAGAGGTGGCCATAACGTGAAGTGAGGACCCGCTGCAACACGACTGGATGCTGGACCAAGGCAGCACAAATCAAATTGCTCATCTCTATCCAGCACCTATAGTTCTGGCAGAATACCAGAGTGAGACTCAGGACACACTCTGCCAAGGACGACAGACCATTTACCCTCTGCTTCCTTCATTTCTTCCTCAGTAGGCCAGGTCTGCTCGCCCTCCATGGGATCAGGAACTACCTCAGACTGCAGGGACTCTTGTACTGATGGGTCAGCCTTCATCAGGACCTTCAAATCCTCGTCCATCTCTGCAGAGTTACCAGGGTCATCCTGTTGGAGCACAAATAGCTCAGATCATTTCCTGCGTGGCTTTATCATGTTCTTTAATGTAAAGTTAACATTCAATACCCTTTCTCTTTTGCATTCAAAAGGCAGCAACTTAAGGAAAGCAATGGTCCTTCATCCTACGTAATAGTTTGTTAGACTAAACTGATATTTTGGGCTGTTTGTGTTTGTTACTTTAAGAAAAGGCCATTAAAAATAAATTTTGGTAGAATACAAAAGGTCACTTGTTGATGGGCGAACACGACATCAGTGGCACGGTTCATGGCCGGTGTTCACACTGGTGTAAAACATTTCATGGGTACTCAGCGTAGCACTGTTATATTTCCTGTCAAAACGACAAACAAGACAGACCCCACTGTGAGTCAAGCAGGTTTTTCTGGCACGGCCAGAATCCATCATACGAAGGATATGGGCTGTGATTTGGTTTCCTTTGTTAACAGTACATTATAAAATAGTTTGCACAATATCTTTAAAGGGATGGTCCGAAACTAATATTGATTTTCATTCTAAATGAATCAGTATTTTGATAATAGTTTTTCTAATATGGATTAAAAAGTCCCTACCCTTCCCCCTCTACTTGAACCGCTTTATTTAATTTTTCTACATATTTCCATTTTGATAGCGCTTTGTTAAACATCCCTTGGGGGAGGCGGGCTGGTCTTTGCACACCGTCTTCTCTCCTTACAATGCGCACTGACATTACGCTCCATTTCCATCTCATCACTTCTAATTAGTGCCGGCAAGGGAGTGCACTGTCACTGTGCACTGAAAATTATATTGGACAGTGACAAGATCTTATTTAGCATACGTTGGAATTGACAACCAAAGCATGCTCGGTACAGCAGGGACTAGCCCGGCCCCTGAAATGGATGTCACGGATGACACATTATTTTCGGGTGGGAACAGAGAATGTGGAAGTGACCATAACCTCTGCACCCTGATAACGTCACATTTAGAGTATCCCTGTATACACTTGACATTCTCAAAAGAAGTCATCAGAACGGAAATAGATACCCATTTCTAGTGATGAGCGAGTGTGGTCAGATAAGGTGTTATCCGAGCATGCTTCGAATACTATGTTCGCGTAACATATGCAGGGATTACCTGTTTGTTAGACACATGCAGCTATGGCGACTAACATAGTAATTGAGCACGCCGAAGATACTCTATCGCACAAGCGAGCTCGGATAACACCTTATCCAGAAATAACACATCACTAGAAATAAGTAAAAATAAAGCAGTTTGATTAGAGAAGGTGGGATAAGGACTTTTTAATGAAACATTATAAAAAAAAAAAAACGTATCAAAATAAATAGACATAATACATACAATTACAAATCAGACATACCGCCATTTCCACATCCTGTCCTTTTTTGGATTTGTGGACCCGTGGGTTCAGTGGGTAAGGGTCAGGAGATGCATCTATCTGAGACATCTGAAAGTCACCGTGACCAACAATATGAATCAGTCTGTTAACATTGAGTTCCTGCCCCCGGACATAGCCAGACACTTTCAATGTGCCCACCAGGCCACTCTCATCGGATGGCTGAAAATCGGCCCGGTGAGCCAGCATATAACAACGCCGGCCCCTGAACGCCAGGTGCCTTTGTTTCTGGGTGGACATCTGCCTCAAGAGCAAGGCGGCTTCTTGGTCTGAATCCAGATTAAACAGTTTGGCATCAGGGAATCTCTTTTCAATCATTTTACTCAGATTTTTCTTGGCATCATTCTTTTTCTTTATTGGAATCTCATTCATTCCTTGCACAGCAAGCACTAGAATGGAAAGAGAAAGCCATGAAGCGGATTAGATGGTGTACAGGAAACACCGGCAGCGTGCCGCGTCTGCTCAGCAATATTCACAGCCATTATAGAAATGAATGGAGCGCTCCATGCCATTATGTGCACGCTCCATGTTACTGGATCAGTTGTGCTGGATGGGGCTACAGCACGGGGGCAATACTTTATTCTGTGGAAGCACGCTGTTACGGTGATCGTTTATAATCAGACACAGTTAAACACAACATGGAATCGCTTACCAAAACTAGGCAGGCCCTGAGCAAACAGGCATGAGAGGCAGTAATCTCCATAACTGTCCCATCCCTCCTGGGGGTCCAGGACAAACAGAAGGGAATCCGCCACCTTGGCCAGATCCAGCAAAGAGAACAGGTCATCTGTGTAACAAGGAGAGAAGCGCACGGTGTAATAGCGGATGGCTTGTGGTTAAGGTACCGTCACACTCAGCGACGCTGCAGCGATATAGACAACGAGCCGATCGCTGCAGCGTTGCTGTGTAGGTTGCTGGGGAGCTGTCACACAGACAGCTCTCTCCAGCGACCAACGATCAGGGGAACGACTTCGGCATCGTTGAAACTGTCTTCAACGATGCCGAAGTCCTCCTGCAGCACCCGGGTAACCAGGGTAAAAGTCGGGTTGCTAAGTGCAGGGCCGCGCTTAGTAACCCGATATTTACCCTGGTTACCATTGTAAAAGTAAAAAAAAAAAATAAACACTACATACTCACCTTCTGATGTCTGTCACGTCCCCTGGCGTCCACAGGTTACGCGCTGCTGCTCAGAGCTTCCTGCACTGAATGTGTCAGGGCCGGCAGAGCACAGCGGTGACGTCACCGCTGTGCTCTGCTTTACTGCCGGCACTGACACATTCAGTGCAGGAAGCTCTGAGCAGCAGCGCATAACCTGTGGACGCCGGGGGACGTGACAGACATCAGAAGGTGATTATGTACTGTTTTTTTTTTTACTTTTACAATGGTAACCAGGGTAAATATCAGGTTACTAAGCACGGCCCTGCACTTAGTAACCCGATATTTACCCTGGTTACCATTGTAAAACATTGCTGACATCGTTGCTTTTGCTGTCAAACACGACGATACACGCCGATCTGACGACCAAATAAAGTTCTGGACTTCTAGCTCCGACCAGCGATATCACAGCGGGATCCAGATCGCTGCTGCGTGTCAAACACAACGAGATCGCTATCCAGGACGCTGCAACGTCACGGATCGTTGTCGTTCTCGTTGTAAAGTCGCTCAGTGTGAAGGTACCATTAGTGATCATCCACTGTTGGGGTTTGCTCTTACCCCTGTTCGCTTTAACAAACCGCCATCTCTGCTTCAGCTTCGGACACACGAGAGCAAACTTGCCAGTAGAGCCGTCCTCATGAAGTATGTCCCCCACATTGCCCTGCACCAGATTCACGAGGCCATCTGTAACCACATCGGCATGGAGGGGAACCACAGCAACAAGATGTGGGGGGCCATCTTTGCTACCCAAGTTGCGCTTCTCTGTGAGAACCTGTACAGATAAATATATCATACAGCAGATCTGAAGTCATGATATTCAGTAAATGACCACCAGTAAACAATAATCTAATTTTTCTTTTTCGGTACTTTGCGCATTCTCAGTGTGCTGCACTACATGTGAACACTATCAATGCAGCTATTTAGCCTCACTATAAGGGTATGTATGTGCACACGTCAGGATTTCTTGCAGAAATTTACTGACAAAAACCAGACATTTCTGCCAGAAATCCGCATACTTTTTTTTCGCGTTTTTTTTTCACGGTTTTTCCCAATGCATTTAATAGGGAGAAAAACGCAAAAAAAAAATCAGCAAAATTAATGAACATGCTGCTTTTTTTACCGCAATGCTTTGTATGCGTTTTTTATGCGTCTTTATGGCGGTTTTCATCGCGAAAAAACCTGAACGTGTGCACATACCCTAAAAATATATAAATGTGTCATGGAAGCAGTCAGAGCCCAGTACAGCTCTGTACGTGACTCCATGTGATGCCATAAAATTCTGAATAGGGTGGGTTATGCACTGAGCCACCCTCCCCAATGTCTATACACACACAGCCACATCTGATGCCCGCCGTACAATGCTCCATTGGGTGCTTTATGCACTGAGCCACACTCCTGATGTTTCTGTAGACATCGCATCTGATGTTTATTGTACAATGCTCCACTAGGTGCTTTATGCACTGAGCCACCCTCCCCGATGTCTCTTTACACACACTCACATCTGATGGCGGCCGTACAATGTTCCACTAGGTGCTTTATGCACTGAGCCGCCCTCCTCGATGTCTCTATATACACACACACACACCCACACACACACACATCTGATGGCGGCCATACAATGTTCCACTAGGTGCTTTATGCACAGAGCCGCCCTACTCGATGTCTCTATATACACACACACACACACACACACATCTGATGGCGGCTGTACAATGTTCCACTAGGTGCTTTATGCACTGAGCCACCCTCCCCGATGTCTCTATAAACACCAGATCTGATGGCGGCCATACAATGCTCCACTAGTTGCTTTATGCACTGAGCCGCCCTTCACGATGTCTCTATACACACCAGATCTGATGGTCGCCGTACAATGTTCCACTAGGTCAGTGATGGGCAACCTTTTGAGCTCGGTGTGTCAAAATTCGCCAAAAAACCGAGCATAACTTGGGTGGTGTGTCACCTTGATAAAAAAACAATTTTGCGACATGTATAGTTTAAATAACAAATATGT
This sequence comes from Ranitomeya variabilis, assembly GCF_051348905.1. NCBI lineage: Eukaryota > Metazoa > Chordata > Amphibia > Anura > Dendrobatidae > Ranitomeya > Ranitomeya variabilis. The sequence continues at coordinate 110,146,751 of NC_135234.1, forward strand.
ATAATTAGAATTAACTTACCTGCTTAGTGACTTCTTTGTTCATCTGTCAGTTGGTTTCTTTTGTTGGTCTTGCTATTATTTAACTTGTGTGGGGTGCCGTGAACTAAGATAAGTGAGGGGGAGGGGGAATTCTTCCAGTGATGGCGAACCTGTGGCACTCCAGCTGTTGCAAAACTACAATTCCCATCATGTCTTTACAGCCAAAGCCTTTGCTTTGAATGGCCAGCCATGATGGGAATTGTAGTTTTGCAACAGCTGGACTGCCACAGGTTCGCCATCACTGGAAGAATTCCCCCTCCCCCTCACTTATCTCAGTAATGGCCAATGACACCCCACAGTTCACTGGATGATGGTTGCTGTAGTAGTCACAGGGCCTGAGTCCAGACAGCTATCACAGGGCCTGAGTCCAGACAGCTATCACAGGGCCTGAGTCCAGACAGCTATCACAGGGCCTGAGTCCAGACAGCAATCACAGGGCCTGAGTCCAGACAGCAATCACAGGGCCTGAGTCCAGACAGCAATCACAGGGCCTGAGTCCAGACAGCTATCACAGGGCCTGAGTCCAGACAGCTATCACAGGGCCTGAGTCCAGACAGCTATCACAGGGCCTGAGTCCAGACAGCAATCACAGGGCCTGAGTCCAGACAGCAATCACAGGGCCTGAGTCCAGACAGCAATCACAGGGCCTGAGTCCAGACAGCAATCACAGGGCCTGAGTCCAGACAGCTATCACAGGGCCTGAGTCCAGACAGCTATCACAGGGCCTGAGTCCAGACAGCTATCACAGGGCCTGAGTCCAGACAGCAATCACAGGGCCTGAGTCCAGACAGCAATCACAGGGCCTGAGTCCAGACAGCAATCACAGGGCCTGAGTCCAGACAGCTATCACAGGGCCTGAGTCCAGACAGCTATCACAGGGCCTGAGTCCAGACAGCTATCACAGGGCCTGAGTCCAGACAGCTATCACAGGGCCTGAGTCCAGACAGCAATCACAGGGCCTGAGTCCAGACAGCAATCACAGGGCCTGAGTCCAGACAGCTATCACAGGGCCTGAGTCCAGACAGCTATCACAGGGCCTGAGTCCAGACAGCTATCACAGGGCCTGAGTCCAGACAGCTATCACAGGGCCTGAGTCCAGACAGCTATCACAGGGCCTGAGTCCAGACAGCAATCACAGGGCCTGAGTCCAGACAGCAATCACAGGGCCTGAGTCCAGACAGCAATCACAGGGCCTGAGTCCAGACAGCTATCACAGGGCCTGAGTCCAGACAGCAATCACAGGGCCTGAGTCCAGACAGCAATCACAGGGCCTGAGTCCAGACAGCGATCTCCTCAGGCCTCAGAAGTGCAGCCTGGGACTTCTGGCCGGCGCAGCAGGGAGCAGCTCAATGTCGCCCAAACAACACAGATCCGACGCAGAGGCCTGGGACTTCCGGGAGCTGCGCCTAGCCTACCGGAAGTCCCAGGCCTAGACGCTCTGCACCGGAGCTCTGTTGTTTGGACCCACAGACCTCCTGCATGGCATCCGATCCGATAAAAAATCGGATCGGATGCCATTGTTTAGCATTCCGATACCGCAAGTATCGGGTATCGGCCGATATTTGCTGTATCGGAATTCCGATACCGAGATCCGATACTTTTGTGGTATCGGTATCGAAACAACATTAATGTGTGTAAAATAAAGAATTAAAATAAAAAATATTGCTATACTCACCTCTCCGACGCAGCCTGGACGTCCGCGAGGGAACCGGCAGCGTTGTTTGCTTAAAAATCGCGGTTTTCCTTCCTTACTTGAAGTCCCGGCTTGTGATTGGTTGCGTGCCGCCCATGTGACCGAGACGCGACCAATCACAGCAAGCCGTGACGTAATTTTAGGTCCTTCAGGATTTTAAAATTACGTTCCGGCGTTGTGATTGGTTGCGTGCGGTCACATGGGCGACGCAACCAATCACAACGCCGGAACGTAATTTTAAAATCCTGAAGGACCTAAAATTACGTCACGGCTTGCTGTGATTGGTCGCGTCTCGGTCACATGGGCGGCACGCAACCAATCACAAGCCGGGACTTCAAGGAAGGAAGGAAAACCGCGATTTTTAAGCAAACAACGCTGCCGGTTCCCTCGCGGACGTCCAGGCTGCGTCGGAGAGGTGAGTATAGCAATATTTTTTATTTTAATTCTTTATTTTACATATTAACATGGTTCCCAGGGCCTGAAGGAGAGTTTCCTCTCCTTCAGACCCTGGGAAAGAAGCAATTTCTATGGGGCCGCGGCCGGCGTGTCACTGAAAATGACTACGCGTGTCAGCACTGACACGCGTGTCATAGGTTCGCCATCACTGCACTAGGTGCTTTATGCACTGAGCCGCCCTCCTCGATGTCTCTATACACACACACACACTCACATCTGATGGCGGCCGTACAATGTTCCACTAGGTGCTTTATGCACTGAGCCGCCCTCCTCGATGTCTCTATATACACACACACACATCTGATGGCGGCCATACAATGTTCCACTAGGTGCTTTATGCACTGAGCCACCCTCCTCGATGTCTCTATATACACACACACACACACACACACACACACACACATCAGATGGCGGTCGTACAATGCTCCACTAGGTGCTTTATGCACTGAGCCGCCCTCCTCAATGTCTCTACACACACACACATCTGATGGCGGCCGTACAATGTTCCACTAGGTGCTTTATGCACTGAGCCGCCCTCCTTGATGTCTCTATACACACACACACACACACACACACACACACACACACACACACACACACACACACACACACACACACACACACACACACATCTGATGGCAGCATACTGAGAAATTGTAGAAACGTACTTTAGTGGCCGTCCTATTACAGTGAGCCGTAATACAGCTGTGAACATGTGGTCTAGAGCTGGTAATAAACCGGATTTACTCACAGCATCTTTCCGGTTTCTGCGGATCTGGTTGGCTTTATGTCTCCTATCCAGCTTGCTTAAATGTTTCTTTATTTTTTTGCTCAGAACTTTGACAGGCACTCGCCCTAAATGAAATTTAAAAAAAAATAAGTTATTTAGTTGACATCACAGACACTATAGACAATGCTGAAGAAAGCAAATCCAGCTGCATGATGTAACTTGGGAATTAGCAGTAGAACGTGATCAGACATGGCCCATAATGTCAGATGCCAAAGAACAAAAATCCAATGGCATAGGACTGCCCTTCCACCCCACAGAAGCGAATGGAGACCAAGGCTGGCACGTGGCAGCAAAGGAACAGTCAAAGGTGATTCCATAAACCAAGTATTTGGGTAACGTGTGTTTAAGCCTCATATACTATGGACACAGACAAGGGAAAAAATGATTTTGACATTAGTGCATTTTTTTTTTCTCAAGATAACCGCTAAGTTTTATGCTGCCGTCATTGTTGCTTTGTTACAGTTTGCAAGATCAGACCTCGGCACCAGTCTGTACAGCAGCCAAATGCTGCACAATTTTCAGAAGAGACTGGTAGGAGAATCATGAGCACAATGAGATAAAGCCAACACATGATACAAGCCTAAAGGTCTACACACACCTGGAGAAAAGACTACCCAATATCAGCCGACCATCCAATCTGTATGGGGGTCTCCAGCTGTCCCCCAAAAATGACGGGACATAGGTACTGGGCATTTGGAATTCAATCGCTTTTTGTACGGTGGGGAGATAAGGCGCCACAAGATGGCTCTCATAAAAGACAGGAATGCTGGGTCAGGTGTTCCTGTAAATGTAGGATTTGGGCGAGAAAGCTGTCATCAAATGTGTAGGACCAGCTTAGAGGGGTTGCCCATGTGACTGCAGACTTGTGAATCCTCTCATCGTACGCTGTGAGGATACTCTGGCAGTCATCTGAGCACAGGTGTGCGACTTGTATACTTCCGGCCACATTCCAACTAGACGTTTTGGGCCTCACGCATGTCTAGTCAGCACATGCCTGCATGTATACAGATCACATACTTGTGCCCACGGCGCCAGCATCGGAGAATTGACAAGTCTGCAGTCACACAGATTGACTTCAGACTTGTAGGTTAAGACAGAACAGGACAATGCCTCTAGGAACCCATGTACACTCCCTTTAATGCTGGTGACATCCATACCTTTGTATTATAAGTCCATGCCTATGTGTTATAGAAATCCAGGAGCAAATTTTAATGGAAAAAAGCTACAAGCATAGGGTACTTGGTCTGCACTTACAGCTCTCCGGCTGCTCTCCCTCTTTCCCCAAACCCCCGCTATATCCTGTCAGCGACTGACTAAACACTTGCCCACCCAAAATCTTGCACAACCGCTGTAATTCCTGCAGGTGGCGCATGAAACGCAAGTTCCTGATGGCGTTTGCTGGTCTGTTGATCTACGCATGTACCATCCTTCGGGAATGGCGGCGCCTGTGCGAGATCTTGGCCAGGGAAGGTCACAGAGAAGAGTGATCTGTCAGTCACTGATAGGAAGTATCGTAGGGTGGGTGGTTAATTTGTATGAGAATTCACCAATAGATTGCAATAAATCAGAGGCACTTACATGTAAAACAAAGGCATGGACGTCAGCAACATTACCGGCACTTTACATAGATGGCATACTCTGGGGTCCAAAACGTACAGACAGGTTCCCTTCAGATTTCATGGGTTACAGGATTGTTACAATATTACCGCCCCACAACATGGCAACCCTGCAGTCTGGACAGTGTTAGGACAGTTTAAGGGGCTGCTCAGAATTTAAAGTTTTTCTAACAGCAGGGAAAAGTAAAAAAAGACATCCAGTACATTCCCTTTAAAGGGAATCTGTCAGCAGGTTTTTGCTAATTAATCGTGCATGATGTAAGGGCAGAGGGCCTGATTCCAATGATGTGTCACTTGTTAGGTTGTGTGCTGTAGTTTAATACAATGTGTGCTGTAGTTTAATACAATGTTTTATCTGCAGGATAATCGGTGTAGCCCCGCCCCCACCAGTGATTGGCTGCTTGCTGACAATGCAGTGTACACAGGAAGCAGCCAATTGGGGGGGGGGCGGGGCTATACACATTCTGACCACTCCTACATCTACAGAAGAAAACAGGGATTCTATCAAAACTGCAGGGAGCAGCCCAGTAATTGGCATAGCTGGAATCAGGCTCTCTGCCCCTACACTAAGCTGCTCTTAGATTACATAGCAAAACCAGCTGACAAATTCCCTTTAAGTACTGCGCCACTGCTCCAGTGGTCCCAGATTACTATTCTGAGGTAAGCACATGACCTGATGCAGCCAAAGAGTGGTCTTAGCAGTTGTGTGCTGAATATACAAGCATAAGCACTGAGACCAGTGACTGGCTGCAGTGGTCACCTGCATATACTGAAAAGTAAACAGCGACCCGGGAAAAGCTACAGAGCAGCAGGTTTAAGTAATATGTTTCTTTGTAATACCATTTCCTTCTGGTCTGAAAAAATATACTGGATCCTGCAACGCCTCTGACAAACACAGTGATCTATAGCTGCCATAAAATCACAGCCATGCAGAGGCTGCTGGGATCACCGGGGTGACAATGTATACCATCCCATCCAAGTACAGTGTGTGAGGGGACATCCTGTTATGTGATTGAGGGGCTGGGGGGGGGGGGGGACATCCCATTACGTGAGGGGCTGTAGGGGGGAGACATCCCATTACGTGAGGGGCTGTAGGGGGGAGACATCCCATTACGTGAGGGCCTGTAGGGGGGAGACATCCCATTACGTGAGGGCCTGTAGGGGGGAGACATCCCATTACGTGAGGGCCTGTAGGGGGGAGACATCCCATTACGTGAGGGGCTGTAGGGGGGAGACATCCCATTACGTGAGGGCCTGTAGGGGGGAGACATCCCATTACGTGAGGGCCTGTAGGGGGGAGACATCCCATTACGTGAGGGCCTGTAGGGGGGAGACATCCCATTACGTGAGGGCCTGTAGGGGGGAGACATCCCATTACGTGAGGGCCTGTAGGGGGGAGACATCCCATTACGTGAGGGCCTGTAGGGGGGAGACATCCCATTACGTGAGGGCCTGTAGGGGGGAGACATCCCATTACGTGAGGGCCTGTAGGGGGGAGACATCCCATTACGTGAGGGCCTGTAGGGGGGAGACATCCCATTACGTGAGGGCCTGTAGGGGGGAGACATCCCATTACGTGAGGGCCTGTAGGGGGGAGACATCCCATTACGTGAGGGCCTGTAGGGGGGAGACATCCCATTACGTGAGGGCCTGTAGGGGGGAGACATCCCATTACGTGAGGGCCTGTAGGGGGGAGACATCCCATTACGTGAGGGCCTGTAGGGGGGAGACATCCCATTACGTGAGGGCCTGTAGGGGGGAGACATCCCATTACGTGAGGGCCTGTAGGGGGAAGACATCCCATTACGTGAGGGCCTGTAGGGGGAAGACATCCCATTACGTGAGGGCCTGTAGGGGGGAGACATCCCATTACGTGAGGGCCTGTAGGGGGGAGACATCCCATTACGTGAGGGCCTGTAGGGGGGAGACATCCCATTACGTGAGGGGCTGTAGGGGGGGGGGGGGGGGGGAGACATTTTATTACGTGAGGGGCTGGGGGGAGACGTCCCATTACGTGAGGGGCTGTAGGGGGGAGACATCCCATTACGTGAGGGGTTGTGGGGGGGAGACATCCCATTAAGTGAGGGGCTGTAGGGGGGAGACATCCCATTGCGTGAGGGGCTGTAGGGGGGGGGGGGGGGAGACATTTTATTTCATGAGGGGCTGGGGGGAGACATTCCATTACGTGGGGGGGGGGGAAGACATCCCATTACGTGAGGGGCTGTAGGGGGGGAGACATCCCATTACGTGAGGGGCTGTAGGGGGGGAGACATCCCATTACGTGAGGGGCTGTAGGGGGGGAGACATCCCATTACGTGAGGGGCTGTAGGGGGGGAGACATCCCATTACGTGAGGGGCTGTAGGGGGGGGAGACATCCCATTACGTGAGGGGCTGTAGGGGGGGAGACATCCCATTACGTGAGGGGCTGTAGGGGGGGAGACATCCCATTACGTGAGGGGCTGTAGGGGGGGGGGGGGGGGGAGACATCCCATTACGTGAGGGGCTGTAGGGGGGGGGGGGAGACATCCCATTACGTGAGGGGCTGTAGGGGGGGGGGGGGGAGACATCCCATTACGTGAGGGGCTGTAGGGGGGGGGGGGGAGACATCCCATTACGTGAGGGGCTGTAGGGGGGGGGGGGACATCCCATTACGTGAGGGGCTGTAGGGGGGGAGACATCCCATTACGTGAGGGGCTGTAGGGGGGGGAGACATCCCATTACGTGAGGGGCTGTAGGGGGGGAGACATCCCATTACGTGAGGGGCTGTAGGGGGGGAGACATCCCATTACGTGAGGGGCTGTAGGGGGGGAGACATCCCATTACGTGAGGGGCTGTAGGGGGGGAGACATCCCATTACGTGAGGGGCTGTAAAGGGGGAGACATCCCATTACGTGAGGGGCTGTAAAGGGGGAGACCTCCCATTACGTGAGGGGCTGTAGTGGGGGAGACCTCCCATTACGTGAGGGGCTGTAGGGGGGGGGGGGGGGGGGGAGACCTCCCATTACGTGAGGGGCTGTAGGGGGGGAGACCTCCCATTACGTGAGGGGCTGTAGGGGGGGGACCTCCCATTACGTGAGGGGCTGTAGGGGGGGGGGGAGACCTCCCATTACGTGAGGGGCTGTAGGGGGGGGGGAAACCTCCCATTACGTGAGGGGCTGTAGGGGGGGGGGAAACCTCCCATTACGTGAGGGGCTGTAGGGGGGGGGGAACCTCCCATTACGTGAGGGGCTGTAGGGGGGGAGACCTCCCATTACGTGAGGGGCTGTAGGGGGGGGAGACCTCCCATTACGTGAGGGGCTGTAGGGGGGGGGAGACCTCCCATTACGTGAGGGGCTGTAGGGGGGGAGACCTCCCATTACGTGAGGGGCTGTAGGGGGGGAGACCTCCCATTACGTGAGGGGCTGTAGGGGGGGGAGACCTCCCATTACGTGAGGGGCTGTAGGGGGGGGAGACCTCCCATTACGTGAGGGGCTGTAGGGGGGGGGGAGACCTCCCATTACGTGAGGGGCTGTAGGGGGGGGGAGACCCCCCATTACGTGAGGGGCTGTAGGGGGGGGGGGGAGACCTCCCATTACGTGAGGGGCTGTAGGGGGGGAGACCTCCCATTACGTGAGGGGCTGTAGGGGGGGAGACCTCCCATTACGTGAGGGGCTGTAGGGGGGGAGACCTCCCATTACGTGAGGGGCTGTAGGGGGGGAGACCTCCCATTACGTGAGGGGCTGTAGGGGGGGAGACCTCCCATTACGTGAGGGGCTGTAGGGGGGGAGACCTCCCATTACGTGAGGGGCTGTAGGGGGGGAGACCTCCCATTACGTGAGGGGCTGTAGGGGGGGGAGACCTCCCATTACGTGAGGGGCTGTAGGGGGGGAGACCTCCCATTACGTGAGGGGCTGTAGGGGGGGGAGACCTCCCATTACGTGAGGGGCTGTAGGGGGGGGGAGACCTCCCATTACGTGAGGGGCTGTAGGGGGGGGAGACCTCCCATTACGTGAGGGGCTGTAGGGGGGGGAGACCTCCCATTACGTGAGGGGCTGTAGGGGGGGAGACATCCCATTACGTGAGGGGCTGTAGGGGGGAGACATCCCATTACGTGAGGGGCTGTAGGGGGGAGACATCCCATTACGTGAGGGGCTGTAGGGGGGAGACATCCCATTACGTGAGGGGCTGTAGGGGGGAGACATCCCATTACGTGAGGGGCTGTAGGGGGGAGACATCCCATTACGTGAGGGGCTGTAGGGGGGAGACATCCCATTACGTGAGGGGCTGTAGGGGGGGGGGGGAGACATCCCATTACGTGAGGGGCTGTAGGGGGGGAACCTCCCATTACGTGAGGGGCTGTAGGGGGGGAGACATCCCATTACGTGAGGGGCTGTAGGGGGGAGACATCCCATTACGTGAGGGGCTGTAGGGGGGAGACATCCCATTACGTGAGAGGCTGTAGGGGGGGAGACATCCCATTACGTGAGGGGCTGTAGGGGGGGGGGGGGGAGACATCCCATTACGTGAGGGGCTGTAGGGGGGGAGACATCCCATTACGTGAGGGGCTGTAAAGGGGGAGACATCCCATTACGTGAGGGGCTGTAAAGGGGGAGACATCCCATTACGTGAGGGGCTGTAAAGGGGGAGACATCCCATTACGTGAGGGGCTGTAAAGGGGGGAGACATCCCATTACGTGAGGGGCTGTAGTGGGGGAGACATCCCATTACGTGAGGGGCTGTAGGGGGGGGGGGGAGACATCCCATTACGTGAGGGGCTGTAGGGGGGAGACATCCCATTACGTGAGGGGCTGGGGGGAGACATCCCATTACGTGGAGGGGGGGGGGGACATCCTATTACGTGAGGGGCTGTGGGGGGAGACATCCCATTATGTGAGGGGCTGTAGGGGGGGGGACGTCCCATTATGTGGGGGGGGCATCCCATTATGTGAGGGGCTGTAGGGGGAGGGAGACATCCCATTATGTGAGGGGCTGTAGGGGGGGGGACATCCCATTATGTGAGGGGCTGTAGGGGGGGGGGACATCCCATTATGTGAGGGGCTGTGGGGGGGACATCCCATTATGTGAGGGGCTGTGGGGGGGGGGTCGTCCCATTATGTGAGGGGCAGTCTTATCTGGGCACCACTGCCCTCCCTGAGCTGTTATCTATGAACATTAGTGATGTCAGTGGCCTCCAGACCCTGGAGAAAGTACCACTAACTTACTATTAGCTGACATTGCACATTGACAACTATCATGATGTTTTTTCATTAAAGGGGAAGCTCTTTAAATGTGGCCAAGCCCCGGATGACCGGCTGTACAGTAGGGGGCAGTGACTACACGTGGGCAGCACATGGAGGCGCCGGCCGCAGTCACACCGCACTCTCCTCTCACCTTTGTTCTCACGGTCCTGCTCTCCTTTTCCTCGGTGCCGACCAGTTTTGTGCGACTTATTCTGCTGCTTAAAAGCACCGGGCCGGTGTGCAGCCTGCTGCTCGCCCGCCGCCATGATTACCGCAGCTCTCAGCCTTGCCCTCCGGTACACCCCTGCACTGGAGAAACCGCCCAACTCAGGGCGGAAGGTGGCCTGCTCTCTTGTGCGCATGCGCGGCGTGTGAGAGGCCATTTTTCCTGTCCCTAGCTCGTCATTCGTATAGCTGACTGGTTTTGCTCCCGGAGTTTTGTGTGGAGCGACTAATATCGTGCATTAGAGCACAGCCGAGCTGTCTATAACAGATCACCACTGATATACTGAGCTCAATGCAAAAAGCTCAATGTTCTATTAGTCCACATTGGATAAAACAATAGCCAGCGGCCATGTGGAAGACAAAGAATGGCAGGCAGTACTCTGATCCACAGCTAGATCAGTCAGGAAATAACCAAAAGAAAACAAGGAGAATATACAACTTTACCGACATCGTTGGGGCCATTGAGCTTGAGTTTTGCCCCTTCCCATGAAACAAGGTTCAGAAGGACTGTCCAATAAAACCGTTCGAATGGACTCCCTTTGCGCTTTTTTTCTGGCGCGGTTCGTTTTCTCAAACTGACAGGAAAAAGCACAACCTGTGAGATGATACCAGGTCCGAGCGCCAAAACACAGATATAACTTGTACGTGAAAAACGAGTGTGACGGAGCCATAACCCTGAGAAATGGAGAAGACCCCACTCATATTACTCCTCAGAGCTCTGTGATCATCGCCGGCTAAGAATGGCTCCGTTTAGTCATATGACATACCTGCACTCTGCCAGCAAGGTGCACAGTGTGGCACTCTACTACGCATGCGCCCGCCGAGGTCTGCCAGCTGGCACCCGGCAACAATAGTAGCCTTTTCTATTGGTTGATCACTATGATAGACTCTAAAAAAAATAGTAAATCAAACCCCCTTTGTCACCCCCTTAGTTAGGTAAAAAATAATTAAAAAAAAAATGTATTTTTTCCATTAGGGTTTGGGTTGGGCTAGGGTTGGGGTTGGGGTTAGAGCTAGGGTTAGGGTTGAATTGGAGTTGTGGTGTTGGGGCTAGGGTTTTTAGAATGGTGTCACTTTTCGGTATTTTCTGTCGTATAGAGCCCCCAAACTCACTTCAAATGTGAGGTGGTACCTAAAAAATGGTTTTGTAAATTTTGTGGGAAACATGAGAAATCACTGGTCAACTTTTAACCGTTATAACGTCCAAACAAAAAATAATTAAATTTCCAAATTGTGCTGATGTAAAATAGACATGTGGGAAATGCTATTAACTATTTTGTGCGATATGACTCTCTGATTTAAGGGCACAAAAATAAAAAATTTGAAAATTTTCCAAATTTTTGCCAAATTTCAGTTTTTCCAAAATAAATGCAAGACATATCGAATAAATTTTACCACTACATTAAGTACAATATGTAGCGAAAAAAAACTCAGAATCAGTGGGATCCATTGAAGCGTTCCAGAGCTATAACTTCAAAAAGTGACAGTGGTCAGAATTGTAAAAATTGGCTTGGTCATTAAGTACCAAATTGGCTGTCACTAACAGGTTAAATAGGAGAGTTACACTACTGTTCAAAAGTTTAGGGTCACTTAGAAATTTCCTTATTTTTGAAAGAAAAGCACAGTTTTTTCCAATGAAGCTAACATTAAATGATTCAGAAATACACTCTTTACATTGTTAATATGGTAAATGACTATTCTAGCTGCAAACGTCTGGTTTGTAATGCAATATCTTCATAGGTGTATAGAGGCCCATTTCCAATAACCATCACTCCAGTGTTCTTACGGTACTTTGTGTTTATTAACTGTGTAAGAAGGCTAATGGATGGTTAGAATACCCTTGAAAACCCTTGTGCAAGTATATTAGCAGAGCTGAAAACAGTTTGGCTGATTAGAGAACCTATAAACCTGACCTTTGAGCTAGTTGAGAATCTGGACCATTACATTTGTTGGTTCCATTAAACTGGCCAGAAAAAAAGAACTTTCATGTGAAACTCGACAGACTATTCTTGTTCTTAGAAATGAAGGCTATTCGGGGCGTGGTTTGCCAAGGGACAGGAGTGGACGTGCTTTTGCACTGCTCCTGTTAATCCCTTAATTGCTACTAATTCAGCATACGTAATTCTGGACTATTATATTCCCCAACATACATAAACATGCCAGGATCAAGAGGGAAGAGGAAAATCGCTGGCACACCTAAGAATTCTCCCTCATTTGGGCAGAGAAGTACCCGGGAGAAAAACAATGGCGGCAGCAGGCTTCCCCCTGGTGGGGAAGAAAGAAGTCCCGTGATCCAAAGCAGAGGAGCTGCCGGCCGAAAACCAACGGTCCTGCGGACCCAAGACTCACAGAAATTCACTCAGACAGCAGCTGCTCCGAGGTCCCCTGCCCCTGCACCAACTCTGACAAAGACCGCAGGTACATCGGTGGGAGGCAGAGGGACCACGGAGATCTGTGATGCAGCGTTGCGGCGGAGGGACACCTGGGACGGCGAGGAGGTGCCTACTACAAGAATCCCGGCGCCTGTCAAGTCAGCGTCGCCGGGCAAGTCAGCGACGCTGAGCGGTGAGGAGAGGAGGGGATCCTTGTCAGCGGCGCCAGCCACCGCGCCGCTGTGGGAGCCAGGAGCGGGGACATGGACGGAGCGACAGACCGGCAGCGAAGTGATCCACCCGAAGCACCGCGGCTCACTGAGGTATGACGCGAAGGAGTTCATACCCGGAAGTGACAGGAGCAGGAGACACCAGTTGCCGGGAGCCGCAGCAGGGGACAGAGAACCTGCAGAGGAGCGGCAGGTATCGCCTGCTAATGCATTGATTTATGAAGGAGGGTGCTTGGGGAGACGATCGCCCCCCCAGAACAAGGGGGGGAGGTTGCTCCCTAATAAAAGTAAAAACAGCAGTATTGTGAATGACATTCAAAAAGGGGGCAGGTCTATAAGAGATGGGGCAGAGCCATATTGTAAACAGGAACTCAGCCACAGTTATGGCTCCTTGTCACCCCCATTGATGAGCTATGATGGGAAGGAGGCAATGGAGATGAACCAAATGGACACCAACAATAAGTGCCTATTATCATTAAGGAATCCTAATCTGCATGAGGATGAATCCACTTCATTTGCAAAAATAGCAGAAATTACTGCTTTGCTGCCCAAATCATTTATTAAATCTATCGCCACAGGGCTTGAAGAGAAACTCAAAGAACAGCTTCACTCTGATAACCCTTTCTTGACCCCTGACCTTTCTATGACATCTTTGGTAGAGAGGGGTGCACAATCAGACAATCACACAGTTTCTTCAGCTTCCTCTGACCGTGATTATAATGATCTTATGGATGACTGTGACAATGAGGGGTTAACAGATTTAGAGGGGTGCTCAGAGGAGTCCAGTGATATGGAAGACTTAAGTGGTTCAGATGACATATCAATAACCTCAGATGTGAGCGTCATGGAGCAGGAGCAGCCTTGTACTGAGGTCCCTAATTACTCCCCGATTGATAAAATTGTGGCCTCTGACGAGTATCCCTCTATGAAATTCATGGTTAACCTGTGTAAGGCTCTTCTGTCATCTATGGAGCTAAAGGGAACTAGGTCATCTGAAAAAATATTCAAAAATCTATTCAGAGAAGTTTTTTCGCAAATTGATGGTGCCCCATTCTCTAACGTCAGCACGACCTCTGATGATTCCCCCAACATCCCGAATAAATCCTCTCCAAGCAAACACCAAAGGTTGGCGTTTTGTAATAATGCGGAGGGCGAGCCTGCACGTCCAGATCCCCTGGTCAATCTAAAAAAAGATATAGACTCCTTCAGGGCCAAATTAACTGATTTTGAAAATTACAAAAGAAAAAACAACTTGAAAGTCCGTGGTATCCCGGAATCGGTGGGGAAACTTCAGTTAGAAAAATATATTTCATCCATGATATCTTACATGCTCCCCGAGACTAAAGGTAAAAACCTAATAGTGAAAGCATTTAGGATACGGAGACCTCCCTTTCTCCCGCCTAATACTGCCGCGGATGTCATCGTCTCATTATACCCCAATTGGCTAAGAGACTCGCTGCTAGTCGCCGCAAGGGAGCCAAGGTTTCTCTCGTCTCAGTATGGACACTTGTCCTTGTACAGGGATCTATGCAAGGACACTATGCAAAAACGTAAACTGTTTCAGTTCGCCACCAATAGACTGCAACAGGCTGGAATGCAATACAACTGGCACCAGTTCTCTAGTCTAAGATTCCTCTTCGCGGCAAAATGGCGTACTTTTACTTCTCCAGCAGAGGCGATGGACTTTCTAAACCGTGCGGGTATAGGACATCCCGGGTCTTCTTCTGACCCTACTTTCAAACCCAAACTAAACCCTTGAATGTTTCTCTTCTCTTTGTATAGTCCAGATCACAACATGTGATTGAACCGAACTTGTTGCCCAATAAGTCTGTGGACCATCAATGATGGTCCTACCTTGACAGGCTTTCATTTTTTTCCCTCAGCTACTCAAACTTTGGTTACCAAATTTTTTCAAGATTTATTAAGCGATGTTACTCCTTTTATTATGCAGTTTTAGTTACAAATTTAGCTGCTGGCCTAAACTAACTTAGTTATTTCATAGCCTACTGCACCTTTAAAGTTGATATAATCATCCGTTATTCTACGCATATTTTACTTAACCCATTCTAAAGTATTACTTTTAAGCCACATTTATCATGTGAAATTCTACTGATCTAAATGTCTGCTTGTCTCCCCTATTGTATAGGGGTCTTTCCCTATCCTCATATCCCTCCCTCCCATCCTTCCCTCCCTTGTTTACCCTTCCCGGTTAAATACAAAATTTAATAAAGTTCCTTTGAAAAGAAATGAAGGCTATTCAATGCGAGAAATTGCCAAGGAACTGAAGATTTCCTACATCGGTGTGTACTACTCCCTTCAGAGGAGAGGACAAACAGCCTCTAATCAGAGTAAAAAGAGAAGTGGGAGGCCCCGCTGCACAACTGAGCAACAACACAAGCATTATAGTCTGTAGTTTGAGAAATTGACGCCTCACAGGTCTTGAACTGGCAGCTTCATTAAATAGTACACGCAAAACGCCAATGCCAACGTCTACAGTGAAGAGGATACTCCGGAATGCTGGCCTTCAGGGCGGAGTGGCAAATAAAAATACATATCTGAGACTGGCTAATAAAAGGAAAAGATTAATTAATATGGGCAAAAGAACTCAGACATTGGACAGAGGAAGATTGGGAAAAAAAAGTGTTTCTCATTTTTCCAACAAAATTTACAAAACAATTTTTTTTAGGGACATCACATTTGAAGTGACTTTCTGGGGTCTATATGACAGAAAATACCCAAAAGTGACACCATTCTAAAAAGTGCACCCTTCACAGTCCTCAAAACCACATTCAAGAAGTTTACTAATCCTTCAGGTGCTTCACAGGAACTAAAGAAACGTGGAAGGAAAAAAAAATGAACATTTTACTGGTCTTCACAAAACTTTTAGCACCAACTTTTTATTTTTACAAGGGTAACAGGAGAAAATGGACCCCAGGAAATGTTGTGCAATTTCTTTTGAGTACGCCGATACCTCATATGGGGGGTGGGGGTGGGTGGGAAGCATTTCAAAGACATACTGATAGGGAATTTAGATTGTGAGCCCCATCAGGGACAGTGATGATATTGTGTGCAAAAACTGTAAAGCGCTGCGGAATATGTTGGCGCTACATAAATAGATTATTATTATTATTATTTGGGCGCACGGCAGGGCTCGGAAGGGAAGGAGAAGCATTTGAATTTTTGAATGCAAAAATGTCTGGAATCAAGAGCAGACATCATGTCGAGATTGGAGAGCCCCTAAAGGGCCTAAACAGTGAAAAAAAATCCCCAAGTGAAGCCATTTTGGAAATTAGACCCTGAAGGAATTTATCTCGATGTGCACCTCCAGGTGCTTCACAGAAGTTTCTAACGTAGAACCTTGAAAATAAAAAAAATCTAATTTTCTCCAGAAAAATGTTTTCACAAGGGTAACAGGAAAAAATAGACCCCAAAATTTGTTTTGCAATTTCTTCTGAATACGCCGATACCCCATATGTGGGGGAAAACCATTGTTTGGGTGCATTGCTGGGCTCAGAAAAAATATAGTTATTAAGGTTGAAGGAAGACTTTAAGTCCATCTAGTTCAACCCATAGCCTAACCTAACATGCCCTAACATGTTGATCCAGAGGAAGGCAAAAAAAAAAAAACATGTGGCAAAGTGTAAGCTCCACCTTGGGGAAAAAATTCCTTCCTGACTCCACATACGGCAATCAGACTAGTTCCCTGGATCAACGCCTTATCAAGGAATCTAGTGTATATAACCGGTAACATTATACTTTTCAAGAAAGGTATCCAGTCCCCTCTTAAATTTAAGTAATGAATCACTCATTACAGCATCATACGGCAGAGAGTTCCATAGTCTCACTGCTCTTACAGTAAAGAATCCGTGTCTGTTATTATGCTTAAACCTTCTTTCCTCCAGACGTAGAGGATGCCCCCTTGTCCCTGTCTCAGGTCTATGATTAAAAAGATCATCAGAAAGGTCTTTGTACTGTCCCCTCATATATTTATACATTCAAATAAGATCACCCCTTAGTCTTCGTTTTTCCAAACTAAATAGCCCCAAGTGTAATAACCTATCTTGGTATTGCAGACCCCCCAGTCCTCTAATAACCTTGGTCGCTCTTCTCTGCACCCTCTCCAGTTCAGCTATGTCTTTCTTATACACCGGAGACCAGAACTGTGCACAGTATTCTAAGTGTGGTTGAACTAGTGACTTGTATAGAGATAAAATTATGTTCTCCTCATGAGCATCTATGCCTCTTTTAATGCATCCCATTATTTTATTTGCCTTTGTAGCAGCTGCCTGACACTGGCCACTGAATATGAGATGAGTTTGTCATACACCCAGGTCTTTTTCATTGACGGTTTTACCCAGAGTTTTAAAATTAAGCACATAGTTATACATCTTATTACTTCTACCCAAGTGCATGACCTTACATTTATCCCCATTAAAGCTCATGGGGATAAAGGAAGGAGTGACGTTTTGGAACAAAGCCTTTGATGGAATGGTCTGCGGGCTTCATGATGCGTTTGAAGAGCCCCTGATGTGCATTTTGAACCCACAAGTACGGCACAGAATTTTATAATGATAGGTCGCCATATGGAAAATATTCATTTCTTTCATGGAAACGTTTTAGCCCCAAATTTGTAATTTATGCAATGGATAGTAGGTGAAAAAGGACCCCATAATTTGCTACGCAATTTCTCTCAAACACAATGATAACCCATATGTGATAAAAAAATAGAATTAGACTTACCGGTAATTCGGTTTCTAGGAACCTTCCACGACAGTCACCTTGGAGGACGTCTCCCCGCCCTAATGGGGGACAGGAACACAAAGAGGTTAATTAACCCCCCCCCCCCCCTTCCTGCTATCTCCAGTTTTTTTTCTGGCCATAGTAGCGTGAATAGTTACCACTAAAGTGCAGGAATCATCCAGTGAAATGTCAGATAGGGAGGGAAATTAGTGCTGTCGTGGAAGGTTCCTAGAAACCGAATTACCGGTAAGTCTAATTCTATTTTCTCTAGTCACCTTCCACGACAGTCACTTTGGAGATATACCAGCGTTAATTTCTTTAGGGAGGGACCACGGTCTGTAGAACACGTCTGCCGAAGGTCAGATCCGTGTCGAAATTTAGCCTGTAATGTCTGGTGAAGGTATGAACAGAAGACCATGTGGCGGCTCTGCATATCTGTTCTGATAAGGTGTTTCCTCTTGCTGCCCATGACGTGGAAACCGTCCGGGTATAATGGGCCTTCAGAGAGATCGGTGGAGGTAGATCTTTGGCCGAATTTGCAAGGCAGATGATTTGTTTTATCCAGCTTGCAATCGTGCTTTTAGCCGCTTTTCTCTCTTTATTCTGTCCTGAGAACTGGATAAATAGATTCTGGTCGACCCTCCAAGTCTTGGACTGCTCTAGGTAATGGAGAACTACCCTGCGGACATCCAGGGTATGGAAGTTTTCCTCCTTCTCCTTGGAAGGGTTTGGACAAAATGAGGGCAAAACCACATTCTGACCCCTATGAAAATCTGAAACGACTTTGGGCATAAAGGCAGGGTCTAGTCGTAGGATTATGCTATCCGAGTTTATGGATAGGAAGGGTTTTTGAATTGACAAGGCTTGCAATTCTCCTACGCGCCTAGCTGTGGTAATTGCGACTAGGAACACCGTTTTGTGTTAGAATTTTAAGGGGTAGAGAAGACAAGGGCTCAAAGGGTGGTTGAGTTAAACTATTGAGTACTAAATTTAGGTCCCAAGGAGGGACCCGACTAGGGAGACTAGGACGTAGTCTACTTGCTGAAGTTATGAATCTTTTGATCCAGCGGTGGCCAGCTAGATCCTGGTCAAAAAAGGAACTAAGGGCCGATACCTGAACTTTTAGAGTACTCAGGGAGAGCCCAAGATCTAACCCCTTCTGGAGGAAGTCTAAGATTTGAGGAATGTTGGGGTGGAAGGGATCAGGGACACTGGGAAGACACCAGGAAGAGAATTTCTTCCATACTTTGTTATAGATGGCATTAGTCACCGGTTTCCTACTCTTTTGGAGAGTTTGGATAACCCTATCGGAAAGACTTCTGGCTTTTAGAGTGTTGGTCTCAGTAGCCAGACAGTTAGATTCAATTTTTTGAGATCCGGATAAAGGAGGGGACCTTGGAAGAGGAGATCGGATCTTTGAGGAAGAAGAATGGGACCTTCCTTGGTCATTCCCCTCAAGGTGCTGTACCAGCTATGTCCTGGCCACAATGGGACAATCAGGATTGTTGTGACTCTGTCTGACCGGATTTTCTGCAGTGTCTTTGACAACATCGGAATTGGTGGAAAGTGGTAAGCCGAGTTGAAGCTCCATGGATGAATGAGAGCATCCATTCCCAGAGCACCCTGCACGGGGCTGAGGGAGAAATATGTTTCTGACTTTGCGTTTTGGGCATTCGCAAACAAGTCGACCTCCGGGGTTCCCCATCTCGAGGTTAAGGTTAGGAAAACCTCCTGGTTCAGGCACCATTCTCCAGGATGTATGTCTTTCCTGCTGAGGAAGTCCGCTTTGGTGTTTTCTGAACCCTTCAGATGTACTGCGGAGATTGAAAGGAGGTGTTTCTCTGCCCAGAGAAATATCCATGCTGCCACTAGTTTCAGACTGGTATACTTCGTGCCTCCCTGAAGATAAGCCACAGTCGTCACATTGTCGGAGTAGACACGAATATGGTGGCCTTGGACTAGAGGTGAGGCAGCTAGCAGCGCTTCCTCTACTGCCTTTAGTTCCCTCGGATTGGAGGATCTGGAACTTATGTCTGCGGGCCATAGACCCTGAAAATATATTTGATCCACCACGGCACCCCAACCTCTTCGGCTGGCATCTGCATGAAGCACTTTCAGAGGGAGCTGATCCCAGCTTACCCCTCGCCGAAGGTTCCGGCCTTTTAGCCACCTTGACAGGGCTGACTTCACATGTCCAGGAAGAGGGATTCTCCTGGACAGGGTGTTCTGATACCTCCGAGAATGTAGGAGAACGTGAGTCTGGAGGGTCCGTGTGTGTGCCTTGGCCCTGGATACTGCTTGAATGCACGAAGTTAGGGATCCTAGAATGGACATGGATTCCCTCAGGGTTGGGGATCTTTGTTGCTTGAATCTTGAGATTCTTTGGCAAAGGTTGCGCTGATGATCTTCGGGAAGGAAGGACATCCTTTTCTCTGAATCCAAGAGAATCCCCAGGAATTTCTTCCTCGTGGAAGGCTGTAAGTCCGACTTTAGGTGATTCAGGATCCAGCCCAGGGACTTTATTATTATTATTATTATTTATTGTTATAGCGCCATTTATTCCATGGCGCTTTACAAGTGAGGAGGGGTATACATAATAAAAACAAGTACAATAATCTTGAACAATACAAGTCATAACTGGTACAGGAGGAGTGAGGACCCTGCCCGCGAGGGCTCACAATCTACAAGGGATGGGTGAGAATACAGTAGGTGAGGATAGAGCTGATCGTGCAGCGGTTGGTTGATCGGTGGTTACTGCAGGTTGTAGGCTTGTCGGAAGAGGTGGGTCTTCAGATTCTTTTTGAAGGTTTCGATGGTGGGCGAGAGTCTGATGTGTTGTGGTAGAGGGTTCCAGAGTAGGGGTGATACGCGAGAGAAATCTTGTATACGATTGTGGGAAGAGGAGATAAGAGGGGAGTAGAGAAGGAGATCTTGTGAGGATCGGAGGTTGCGTGTAGGAAAGTACCGGGAGATGAGGTCACAGATGTAAGGAGGAGACAGGTTGTGGATGGCTTTGTACGTCATGGTTAGGGTTTTGTACTGGAGTCTCTGGGCAATGGGGAGCCAGTGAAGGGATTGACAGAGGGGAGAGGCCGGAGAATAGCGGGGGGACAGGTGGATTAGTCGGGCAGCAGAGTTTAGAATAGATTGGAGGGGTGCGAGAGTGTTTGAGGGGAGGCCACAGAGCAGGAGGTTGCAGTAGTCAAGACGGGAGATGATGAGGGCATGGACTAGGGTTTTTGCAGATTCTTGGTTGAGGAATGAACGGATTTGTGCAATATTTTTGAGTTGAAGTCGGCAGGAAGTGGAAAGGGCTTGGATATGTGGTTTGAAGGAGAGATCAGCGTCAAGGATAACCCCGAGGCAGCGAGCTTGTGGGACTGGGGAGAGTGGGCAGCCATTTACTGTAATGGATAGGTTCATTGGGGGGGTCACGTGAGATGGGGGAAAGATGATGAATTCTGTTTTGTCCATGTTAAGTTTCAGAAATTTAGCGGAGAAGAAGGATGAAATAGTGGACAGACATTGAGGGATTCTGGTTAGTAGGGAGGTGATATCTGGTCCAGAGATGTAGATCTGTGTGTCATCAGCATAGAGGTGATACTGAAAGCCATGAGATTCTATGAGCTGTCCCAGGCCAAAGGTGTAAATGGAGAAGAGCAGGGGCCCAAGGACTGAACCTTGTGGGACTCCGACAGAGAGGGGGCGAGGTGAGGAGGTGGTGTGTGAGTGGGAGACGCTGAATGTCCGGTCTGTTAGGTATGATGAGATCCAGGATAGGGCCAAGTCTGTGATGCCAAGGGATGAGAGGGTCTGTAATAATAGGGAATGGTCCACTGTGTCAAAGGCAGCCGACAGGTCGAGGAGGAGGAGAACAGAGTAGTGTCGCTTGCTCTTGGCGGTTAAAAGGTCAGTGGTGACCTTAGTTAGGGCAGTTTCAGTGGAATGGTGTGACCGGAAGCCAGATTGTAAGCGGTCAAAGAGGGAGCAAGAAGAGAGATGGGAGGACAGTTCAAGGTAGACGTGTTGTTCCAGACTTGAGAATATCTAGAGTTTTTGATACATCTTGGATCAGCTGAGATG
Organism: Ranitomeya variabilis; assembly: GCF_051348905.1. NCBI lineage: Eukaryota > Metazoa > Chordata > Amphibia > Anura > Dendrobatidae > Ranitomeya > Ranitomeya variabilis. The sequence goes on from NC_135234.1 coordinate 110,168,215, forward strand.
TTGAAGGAGCTATAATAAGAAGATCGTCCAGCTAAGGGACCAGGCAGATTCCCTGATGACGAAGGAAGATGACTGCTCTCATGATTTTCGAGAATACTCTCGGGGCCGAGGATACTCCGAAGGGAAGGACGGTGAATTGGTAGTGAGTGATCTTGCGGTTGTGGGAGATTGCGAACCTGAGGAACTTCCTGTGATCCGGATGGATTGGAACGTGATAATAGGCGTCCGTCAGGTCTATCGTTGCCATCACCCAGTCTTGCCCAATAAGCAGGATTGCGGTCTTGACTGACTCCATCTTGAACCTCCGATACTTGATAACCTGCTTCAAGGGTTTTAGATTTATGATCAACCTGCATTTCCCGGAGGGTTTCCTTATGAGGAAAAGGCGAGAGTAATGACCTCTGCCTAAGTCCTGCTGGGATACATGGGAGATCACTTTCTCTCGCAGAAGTTCCTGGATTTGAAGGAGAAAGGAGTCGAGGAGGTCTGGGAGTTGTTCTGGGGTAATTCTCAGGCAAAGGTGGGGGCTCTCGAATTCCAATTTTAGTCCGAATTGTAACTTGTGGAGGATCCACTGGTTCGTGGATATGGACCGCCATTGGGTGAGAAACCGTGAGAGCCGGGCCCCGACCGAAGAGTCACTGTTTGTCCTGAGTCTGTTGCTGTTGAGGCACGAGGATGTTCCTGCCTCTACCCCCTTTTGGGTAGCTCCAACGACCCGTTTTTCCTTTTCCCCTAAAATCCTTCTGGGAGGACTGGTCACGAGGGGGACGAAAAAAAACACTTTCTAGTAAATTTTTGTTCAGGAAGCGATTTCTTCCTATCAGAGGCCTTATCTAGGATATCATCCAGTATTGGCCCGAACACATGGTGACCCTGAAAGGGGATGGCGCAGAGTTTTGTCTTAGAGGTAATGTCGCCTCCCCAAGGTTTCAGCCAAAGAGCTCTCCTGGCTGAATTTGAGAGAACTAGGGAACGTGCGGCCACACGAACGGACTCTCCTGAAGCATCGGCTAAGAATCCTGAAGCCTTTTGTAGAAGGGGAAGGGAGTCCAGGATTTCCTCTCTGGAACTACCCTGGGAGAGATGTTCCTCTAATTTGCGAAGCCAGAAGACCAGGGCCCTGGCGACGCAAGTAGAAGCGATATTTGCCTTAAGATGATTCGTAGAGGACTCCCAGGATTTCTTTAGGTGAGTCTCTATCTTTCGATCCATTGCATCGAATCCTCAAATGAGAGTCCTCAAATGGGAGGGACATTTTTTTGGTGACTTTAGAGACCTGAACGTCCACTTAGGGAACCTCCCAAATAGAATTATCACCCTCTAAGGGAAACCGGTTTTTAAAGTCTGAAGGGACACTAAGGCCCTTCTCTGGGGAAGCCCACTCTTGGAAAATGAGATTTTTGAACATTTTCGTGTATAGGGAACCCTTTTTTAGGCTTACGCCTCAGGCCCCCAAACATTACATCCTGTACGGAATGTTTTTCCTCTACTTCCTCAACCCCCATGGTGCTTCTTACTATGGAGACTAGCTCATGCATATCTTCAGAGGAAAAGTAGTATTTTTTCCCATCCGCTTTAGGGGTGGATGTGAAGCCCTCATTCTCCCAATCGTCTCCTGACTCAGAAGAATGGACCTCACCCGAGTATCAGTATTACCTGGGGCCATCTTCCTCTTTTTAGGGGGAAGAGGATGCGACACTTAAGGTTGGGAGAAGGTCGCCATGGAGGATTGTACCTCCTGTTTAATCAAGCTTTTAATGCTGTCCAGGAGGGAGGGCTGTTCAGCACGTAATATGTCATCCGTACAGGGTTGACATAGGGTCTTCTTATAGGCGGAGGGTAGCCGGTAGCCACAAACACCACACTTGCGGCTAGGTATACTCTTTGGGGCAGAGACCTTTTCTCCCTAAAAGAGAGAGAGGTATACTAAGTAACCCATTCAAAACATGCCAGAACAGTAAAGGGACCAGCCCAGCTACTCACGGCAGGAGGGTGAACACTGGGATCTGCAGATAAAGCAGAGGGTTTGTCACCATCCATGGTCAAGCTGTATACAGTCACAGAGAGACAGGGAACAGCAGCTTACCTGGAGGCCCAAACCTGGATATTTAGGTACCGAGGTCCCCAGCGATATTGTGTGCTCCTCCCTCTTCGGTCCATAGGGAGGCTTGAACAACCCTATCCGGTCGGCGATTCCCCCGGTGGCCACCGACCTCATGGAACGCCAGAGACCGCGTGCGTTCCAGCTTGCGTTCAGTGCAGAACCCCAGGCCGCGAACCGGAAGTGCGATGAGGTCACATCCAGCGTGCGCAAACCCGGAACTCCTCACAGACGCTGGAGAGGAAGGACGCCGGGGAGCTCAGCGAGGACCCCGGCAGCACGTCACCGCCCCACTTTGCCCCTGACAGAGCGCAGGAGGGGTGGGAAGGAGGGCCCGAGTCCACCGCAAGGGTGAAGACGGAGCGCAGCACAGAGGAGGAGAGGATCACCGCCCGACCTTGGCTGCCCGATGGTAAGCAAATCCAGGTGCACCGTTCACCGGCCACGACAGCACCTGCAGGACCTCTTCATGCCCCACTGGGGGACAGGAAAAACACTGGAGATAGCAGGAAGGGGAGGGTTATTTAACCTCTTTGTGTTCCTGCCCCCCATTAGGGCGGGGAGACATCCTCCAAGGTGACTGTCGTGGAAGGTGAATAGAGAAAATTCTGTTTTGGCATATGGCAGGACTTGGAAGGGAAAGAGCGCTGTTTTTCTGGAATTGATTGTGAATGCCATGTCACATTTGGAGAGCCCCTGACATGCGAAAATGGCAGAAACCCCCACAAGTGACCCTATTTTAGAAACTAGACCCCTCAAGGAATTCATCTTACCTTTGAGAGGAGAATACCTTCAATATGTGAAACATGTTATTACTCTAGAAAAGGGAGTTTACCAGAAAAGAGGTAAAGTGGAGTTTTATGATAAACTGTGGACACCTTGGCTGGAATTGGGGTAGGGGAGGGATGAGGGAAGAACGCTCTGGTAAGTTTTTTTCCTGTTGGGATGTTTGTTTATAAGGGGACAGTAGGAGTCATCACATAATACTAAAATATATGCCGGTATATGATATGCTAAGGGAAGAACATGAGCTGTCTAAATGGGGATAAGGGGGGGGGGGTAATGTTGGGACATATTGCGGGGGGGGGGGGGGGATCTTTTCAAAATCCCTGTACTGTTATAAAATGTTTATTGTGATTTTAAACTTAATAAAAATCTATTTGAGTTAAAAAAAAAGAGGAATTTATCTAGGGGTGTACAGAACATTTTAACCAACAGGCTTTCAGTATAAGGCTGGGATCACCTTCTTGTGTTCTACGCTGAGCACTTACCTCGAAGTTTCCGTGTAAATCCCACAAAAAGGAGATTCAGACAAAACCACCCACCATAATGAGGCAGATGAAGACACTTCGTACTTTATTTGGCATGTGTTACGGTAATACCATCTTTTTAGGCATGTACAGATCTGTGGTAGCCCACATTTGTGAACTAAAAAGACACCTAAAATGATGGGACACAGCCGGAACAGAGACCAGTCCAAAGTGACTCAATCTGCCTCACAAGTGAGTGGTTCCATCTGGGGTTTTGTCTAACTTGCGGTTTTGGGGAATTTACAGGATGTAAGCTCTCAGCGGAGAGCGCAGGATAAATGTGAGCCGAGCCTTAGGGTACCGTCACACCGTGCAATTACGATCGCTACGACGGCACGATCCGTGACGTCGCAGCGTCATATGACTATCGCTCCAGCGTCGTAGACTGCGGTCACACTTTGCAATCACGGCGCTGGAGCGATGCCGAGGTTCGCTGGTAACCAGGGTAAACATCGGGTTACTAAGCGCAGGGCCGCGCTTAGTAACCCGATGTTTACCGTGGTTACCAGCGTAAAAGTAAAAAAAAAAAAACCGTACATACTCACCTTGTGATGTCCGTCAGGTCCCTTGCAGTCTGCTTCCTGCTCTGACTGAGTGCAGCCGTACAGTGAGAGCAGAGTGCAGCGGTGATCACCGCTGTGATCTGCTCTCACTGTACGGCTGCGCTCAGTCAGAGCAGGAAGCAGACTGCAAGGGACCTGACGGACATCACATGGTGAGTATGTACGGTTTGTTTTTTTTTTACTTTTACGCTGGTAACCACGGTAAACATGGGGTTACTAAGCGCGGCCCTGCGCTTAGTTACCCGATATTTACCCTGGTTACAAGCGAACGCATCGCTGGATCGCTGTCACACACAACGATCCAGCGATGACAGCGGGAGATCCAGCGACGAAAGAAAGTTTCAAACGATCTGCTGCGACGTACGATTCTCAGCAGGGTCCCTGATCGCTGCTGCGTGTCAGACACTGCGATATCGTAACGATATCGCTAGAACGTCACGAATCGTACCGTCGTAGCGATCGTAATTGCACTGTGTGACTACCCTTATTCCGATTTTTGGGAAGTAGAATGAACAAATAGACAGCAGTATGAGAATAGTGCTTACTTTTATATTTGTGCTATTCACAGTGCAGTATCAGTGATGAGGCGGATTCATTCTTGGGGTCAGTGCGATTACAGCAATACAAGATTTATATGGCATTTTTTATGTTTTCCTGAAATGACAGGAAAAATGCTTTTTTTATATATATAAAAAAAACTAGTTTTTTTGTTGCCAAATTCTGAGCTGTAACTTTTTGTTTTGTTTTTAGGCACAGCTGTGTGAGGGCTTATTTTTTGCTGGACAAGTTGCAGCTTGTTTTGGTACCATTTTGGGGCACTTTTTTTTTTTAATCGCTTTTTATTCAGATTTTTCAAACAGAACGAACAAAAAAAAACAGCAATTTAGTTATTTTTTTACAGTATTCAAACGGAATAAATAATGTACCAGTTTTATAGGGCGGATCGTTTAGGATGCGGCGATACCAATTATGTGAACTTTTGTTTATTTTTGTGTTTTCAGAAGCGTTGCATTTAGACTGGCGAAATGAATTTTCGTGATTTGTGCTTTTTTTTGTTTTGTTTTAACAGTGGTACATGTATAATTTTTATTTTGATCACCTGTATCATACACTGCTGTATTCATGTACAGCAGTGTATGAGACTCTCAGTGACTCACTGACTGTGCCTGCGAGAGCCATCTTATTGCTGATCTCACAGACCACCGTACCCTGTGGTCATCACATGACCTCAGGGTACCACAGTAACCATCAGGACCCGCGATATACTGCGACCATGACGGGTGAGAACCAATCTTTGACTAGCCAATTTACTTGCTGCACTTAAGGTGCATTCACGTGTTTACTTTCTGGTCAACTTGTGCAAAGAATTTGTATTCTCTTGTCCGATTTTTTTGCTGTCAGTATTTGTCATTGGGCGCTCTTACCTGTGTCCTTCAGTCCTTCCGATACCTGGTTTAATTACCAGTGTATCTATATTGGTACATTTTATATGTTATTGTTAAAGTTGTAATTATGATTAATAAATTGCTTTTGTTTATATGACATCATTTTTTGACTCCAATTTCTCTAATTTGACACTTTAATATAGAGTAGATCCTTATTCTAAGGATGAGTGCACAATTGTAATATAATGCTCAATTCCTCTTCACCAGAGCACGGGCAATCTCTGGGTCAAACTGCCCTCACTGGTAGGCAGCATCGGCCTGGAGCACCTGTCAGGACTCTGAACATTTTTTACCTTTTGTGCATTACTGCCCTTTTCCAAGATGGCGTCTTTGGTCTCATGTGCACTGTGTCTCCTGCTATAAAACTCAACCCCAGCCTTCAGTCTGTGCTAGAGTATTCTGCCTTGCATCCAGCTCCTGACCTCTGATTACTCCCTGGCTATACACCTGCTCCTGTGAACCTGTGTGGTGATCCTGCTACTCTGCTCTGAGTTCCTGCTGCATACACGTTTCCAGTAATCCTCCTTCATCTGCTGTTCGTGTTTACTTCCATCTGCATTTGCTGGTCATGTAAGCTGTTGCTGCTTTGCAATAACCTGAGACTATTAACCAGGCCTCCCTGGTTGAGCTAAGATATGATTTTAACTGCCTAATAAGCATATCTATCTGTGCCTGGACTAAGACAAGGATTTATTCATGTCAGGTATCCTCAAGAATAACTGTGCTTCATAGATTTTCTGCTTGATTGCATTTTCCTCTGAAGTTTCCTATAGACTGCTAAGCTGAGTTTATTATTTGCACCAAGTGTTGTGGACTTGAGTTTCTCTCTGCACCTGTTTGAATCACCGTGTGATAATATAGACTTTACCACTTATAAAACTGTGTCCTGTAGTTGTCTTGTTCCACGCAAAGTCTCCTGAGTTATCCCCTATAATTATTACAGGATACTCTAGCCTAAAAAAAAAAAAGGAGACTGCTGGAACAATGACTGCAGAAAGCAAATTAGAGCAGGTGTTTTCCATAATTAGATCACTGCAGAAAGATGTGGAAGGTCTGCAAAAGAAGTTTGGAAGCTTTGAGCACAATCAACAAGTGTTTGGACAAACTTTGCAGGACTTGAGCAACCGCATGGCAGCCCAGGAAAACAAACTTGCTGGCATAGAGTCCCAGTATGGACGGGCTTTTCAGGACATAAGCACGCAAATAGCTGCACAAGTGACTTTACCCTCTGGGCAACCGCCACCAGCTGGCCCACCTAAGTTGCCCCCATTCAGATTTAATGGTGATCGCGACAAATTTCGTGGCTTTGTGAATCAATGTATGTTATATTTTGATGTGCATGCTGACCATTTTCCTAATGATAGATCCAAAGTATTGTGTGTAATAATGCTACTGACCTCACGAGCGCTCACCTGGGCAAATCCGATGATTGAGTCTCGTGACCCACGGTTAAATGACTTGGATGATTTCTTGGCCGCTATGGCATTAATGTTTCATGACCCTAATCGCCGTGCAACCGCTGAATCTGCTTTGTTGTCTTTACGCCAGGCTAAACGTTCTGTTATTGAGTATGCCACTGAATTCAGGAGATTAGCGGTAGATACCAATTTGGACAGTTATGCACAATTGCCTATTTTTAAAAGGGGTCTGTCTAGTATTGTAAAAGATGAACTAGCCCGCTCTGAGTCACCACAAGAGCTAGAGACATTTATACAGCATTGTGTGAGCATAGACATTCGCCTTACTGTGCGTAGGCAGGAGAAATTTGCTGCATATAACCGTGTTTCTAACTTTTCCCTTCCTTCCAAAGAGCCTGCAGGTAAAACCTCTCAGGAGGTGGAGGAGGTGCCCATGCAAATTGATTCCATTCAGAGGCGCGAGATCAATGAGCACCAGGAGCACCGCCTGCGTGAAAGTCTATGTTTCTACTGCGGCCAGTCTGACAACTTCTTGATCAATTGTCCTAAGTGTCCTAGATGGACATAACAAGGTGCTAGAAGCTATAGGGGAGTAGGACAACTGTGATGATGAAACTGACATCTCTGAATGTAGCCTGCCTTTAAACGCTGTATTCCATTCACTTTCTATGACTTCACCCCCCAAGGAGCTGAAGGAAAAGAACTCTCACTGTTCTCTCCCTATTAAGATCCTGTGTTCAGGACAGTGGATTTCCAGTTCAGCTATGATTGACTCTGGTGCAGGTGGCAATTTCATGGATATCGCATTTGCCAAGGAACATGGTATTAAAATTCAGCAAAGAGCCTCTCCAATTACCATGGAAACAGTGGATGGGTCACCTTTAATCTCTGGGCCTGTGGATCAGGAGACCGTACCCCTTGAAATTGTGTTGGAGCCTAAGCATCAGCAGCAACTTTCTTTCTTGCTAATTTCTTCTCATTTTCCTGTGATTTTAGGCATTCCTTGGTTGCGTTCTCAGAACCCAATTATCAACTGGGAGACCAAGGAGATTATCTTCCCAACAAGGAGCAACTCAGCGTTAACAGAAGCTGTCCCTGAGTCCATGGCTACGGAACCACATGTACAGGTATTTTCTTTACCTCCAGCTTATAAAGAGTTCTCTGACATCTGTGACAAGAAGAATGCAGATCAGCTTCCTCCACACAGGCATTATGACTGTCCCATTGAGCTGCTTCCCGGGGCAGCCATTCCTTTTGGTAACGTATACCCTTTGGCGGCACCTGGGCTTCAAGCCTTAAAAGAGTATATTGATGAAAATCTGACCCTGTGTTGACTATCGATAACTCAATAAGGTAACCGTACGAAACCGTTACCCTTTGCCTCTGATTCCCGAATTACTGGAAAGAGTCCGCCATGCTAAGGTGTTCTCTAAACTGGATCATCGTGGGGCTTATAATTTGGTGCGTATTCGTTCAGGGGATAAGTGGAAGACAGCATTCAGATGCCGGTATGGACACTTTGAATCTCTTGTGATGCCCTTCGGGCTTTGTAACGCCCCTGCAACATTTCAACATCTTGCTAATGACATTTTCAGAGATTTGTTGGACCAGTTTGTAGTGATCTATTTTGACGATATTCTTATCTTTTCTGACTCTCTACAGGAACATGAAGAACATGTCAAAACTGTTTTAAGACGTCTGAAAGAGAACCATCTGTATATTAAGCCGGAGAAATGCGAGTTCCATCGTTCTGAGATACAGTTCTTAGGTTATATCATCTCTCTCCAGGGGCTGAACATGGAATCTGGTAAGATTCAGGCTATCCTTGACTGGCTGGTACCCAAGAACGTTAAGGAGGTCCAACGTTTTATTGGTTTTGCAAATTTCTAGACGCTTCATTTGAAATTTTTCTGATATTGTCCGTCCCATTACTTCCTTGACAAAGAAGGAAAAGCCCTTTAAGTGGTCATCACAGGCTCAAGAAGCTTTTGATCGGCTTAAAGTCTGTTTCACATCAGCACCGCTGTTGATACACCCAGATCCAACACTTCCTTTCATTGTGGAGGTGGACGCTTCTGATAATGCTTTGGGGACTATTCTCTCCCAAAGAACTGGAGAGAAGGGTCTGCTACATCCTTGTACTTTCTTTTCCCGTAGACTAACCTCAGCAGAGAAGAATTACGACGTGGGAGACAAGGAATTGCTGGCTATTATTGCGGCTTTCAAAGAATGGAGGCATCATCTGCAAGGAGCTGCACAACAGATCATAGTGCTAACTGACCATCGCAATTTAGAGTTCCTTAGATCCGCTAGATGTCTTTCTCCTCGTCAGGCTCGTTGGAACTTATTTTTAAATCAATTTAACTTTGTTATCTCGTACCGTCCAGGTTCTCGTAATGGGAAGGCTGATGCTTTATCCCGAATCCATGCTGCGGATTCCGTACATGGAGCCCCGTCCAAGACCATTCTATCTGATGACAATTTCATTGGAGTTATCCACGATCAGGACTTGTGGAAGGAGTGCAGGGAGGCCTATGAAGGTGATGTATTTCTGGCCAACCCACCTGTGGATATTAATCTTGTCTTTAAGGGTGGCATGTGGTTCAGAGATCGAGGTATCTACGTCCCGGAGGTCGTCCGTCTGCAGATCCTCAAGTTGGTACATGACTCCAAGTTGGCTGGTCACAGGGGGGTACAGAAGACACAAGAGTTCCTGAGCCGATTCTTCTGGTGGCCAACTTGCCTGAAGGATACCAAGGACTATGTTCTCTCTTGCGAGGTAGGTGCCCGTTACAAGACTCCTCATGTGGCACCTACTGGTCTTCTACAACCATTATCTGTTTCGTCCCACCCTTGGGGGTCTATATCAATGGACTTTATTGTGGAGCTGCCTACATCGGGGGGCATGAATACAATCATGGTGGTAGTTTATCGCCTGACTAAAGCTGCTCATTTTGTTCCGTGCACCGGCCTCCCCTCAGCTAAAGATACAGTGAACTTGGTTATACAGAATGTCTTTCGGTTGCACGGGGTTCCGGATGAGATCATCTCTGACCGTGGAGTACAGTTCACTTCAAGATTCTGGAAGGGGTTTTGCTCTGCACTCAATATTAATGTCTGTCTCTCTTCTGCTTACCATCCCCAGACAAATGGTCAGAGTGAGCGTACCAACCAGATGCTGGAACAATATCTAAGATGTTATGTCAGCCATCTCCAGGATGATTTGTTGGAGTTGTTGCCGTTAGCCGAATTTTTATATAATTCTCAGAGCGCCTCCACTAAATTTACACCTTTCTTTGCCAATCTGGGTTATCATCCGTGTACTTTACCTAGGTCTCCAATTAATTCTCCGGTCCCGGCAGTGGAGGAAAGGCTGACTGCGATGAGACAGAATCTGGAGGTTCTGAAGGAATCCCTGACCACAGCTCAAGAACGTTATAAGAGATCGGCTGATAGATTCCGTAAACCTGCACCCATGTTCAAGGTAGGAGATTCCGTGTGGTTAGCAACTAAGAATCTGAAGTTAAACGTTCCTTCACAAAAACTTGGACAGAAATTCATTGGCCCTTTCAAGATCAACGGTATTGTGAGCTCTGTGGCCTGCCGGCTGAAGCTGCCTAGGACTATGAAGTTACACCCAGTTTTTCATGTATCTTTACTAAAGCCTGTATCTCCTAATACCTTCCAGGGACGTGTTGTGCCACCTCCGCAGCCTGTGGTGATTGATGGGCAAGAACAATTCGTGGTGGAGGAAATTATTGATTCCAGGAATCGGCTCCAATATCTGATAAGATGGCAGGGATATCCCCCTGAGGAAGACTCTTGGGAACCTGTGGAAAACATCAGTGCCCAACAGAAGATTTCTTGTTTTCATCAGAGATTCCCTGAGAAACCAGGTCCAGGATAGTCCTGAGGCCGCTTCTAAGGAGGGAATAATGTCAGGACTCTGAACATTTTTTACCTTTTGTGCATTACTGCCTTTTTCCAAGATGGCGTCTTTGGTCTCATGTGCACTGTGTCTCCTGCTATAAAACTCCACCCCAGCCTTCAGTCTGTGCTAGAGTATTCTGCCTTACATCCAGCTCCTGACCTCTGATTACTCCCTGGCTATATACCTGCTCCTGTGAACCTGTGTGGTGATCCTGCTACTCTGCTCTGAGTTCCTGCTGCATACACAAGTTTCCAGTATTCCTCCTTCATCTGCTGTTCGTGTTTACTTCCGTCTACATTTGCTGCTCATGTAAGCCGTTACTGCTTTGCAATAACCTGAGACTATTAACCAGGTCTCCCTGGTTGAGCTAAGATATGATTTGAACTGCCTAATAAACATATCTATCTGTGCCTGGACTAAGACAAGGATTTATTCGTGTCAAGTATCCTCAAGAATAACTGTGCTTCATAGACTTTCTGCTTCATTGCATTTTCCTCTGAAGTTTCCTATAGACTGCTAAGCTGCGTTTATAATTTGCACAAAGTGTTGTGTACTTGAGTTTCTCTCTGCACCTGTTTGAATCACCGTGTGATAATATAGACTTTACCACTTATAAAACTGTGTCCTGTAGTTGTCTTGTTCCACGCAAAGAGTCTCCTGAGTTATCCCCTATAATTATTACAGCACCTTGGTTCCACCAGAGAAAATACTCTTGGGGCCCACTAGCTACACAAATATATACAAGATCACCAGTTGTGCTGTAAAACACGCTAATATCAGGGTATAATATAAGGTAGTACACGTCCTAATTATGTAGCAGGGGTGGAGGTAGAATATAATACAATGCAGCCCTCCCCCATAGAATATCATGTAGCCCCTCATAGGGTATAATGCAGCTGCCCCCCCCACAGAATGTAATGTAGAGCCTCAGAATATAATGCAGCTGCCCCCCCTCCCCCAAGTCTTACAGATGGATATATAGATTTAAAAAAAAAAAAAAAAAAACACAAACAGTTCTCACCTCATTCCCACGCTGCTCCGTTGTCAGCAGCTGCACTGCTGTCTGCCCGACACACAGTGGGTACGTGATGAAGTGACATCATCGCGCACCCACAGTGGCAGAGGGCAATGATGGGGGAGGGAGATTAATCTGACAAATCTCTCTTCCATTATTGCTTTCAACTGTATCGGCATCAGCGAGTCTGATACAGTTGAATGCAGCACGCCGGGATCCCTGACTTACGGCTGCAAGCCCCGATAGCGGTTAGTGTTAGCCTACGGCTAACACTGCCTACTATTAAAGTCAAATGAATATTCACTCCTCTCCACTCCCATGGGGCGTGGGGAAGAGTGAATATTCATTTCTCTTTAGCAGCAGGGACAGGCTTTAGCCACAGTAGCGGGCTTGTGCTTCATGTTACACCCACTGCTGCTCCGCTAGAATCGAGCGGGCCCCCCTGACTCACGGGCCTCATAGATAAAAGAAACAAAGTGATCTCAAGGCTATTTATAGTATCAAAATACAAAAACACCGGATTACGTACCGGTAATGCTCTTTTATAGAGCCACGACAGCACCCACTGAGAGAGGGGATCCGCCCCTAGGAACAGGAAACCCTACGGAGAGATAAAAGGGGCGGTCCCCCTCGCTCCCACAGTTTGGGTTACAGAGATTGCGAGGAACCGCCCACAAGTTTTAGTAGGTCATTCTATATTAACATTTCATCTTTGACTTAATCACGTATATTTACAAGAACCAATCACCCTTATCAGTGCTCATATGCAAATTAATATATATAAGGGAGGGAAGTGAAGGGGTGCTGTCGTGGCTCTATAAAAGAGCATTACCGGTACGTAATCCGGTGTTTTCTCTTCGCCACGACAGCACCCACTGAGAGACTTTCAGAGATAGTTATTTGGGGGGGATTATCGTGTTAAGAACTGATCTACCGAAACACAAATCAGTGGAAGCAGATAGATCTAATCTATAGTGACTATAGAAGGTAACAGGCGAAGACCAGGTTGCGGCCTTACATATGAGTTCTATTGGAACCTCTGCTCGCTCTGCCCAGGATGATGCTATCGCCCGGGTGGAATGTGCCTTTACAGTCTCAGGTGGATCTTCCCCTTTAGACGAATAGGCCAGGTATATCGCCTCCCGAATCCATCGGGATAATGTGCCTTTAGTAACACCAGCTCCTTTCCTTTGACCCTGGAAGGAAACAAAGAGAGCCCTGCTCTTCCTCCAGGCGCTAGTCCTGTCTAAGTAAGTCATTACAGCCCTTTTCACATCTAAGGTATGGTATTTCTCCTCTTCCTGATTTGTAGGATTATCATAAAAAGTAGGAAGAAGAATTTCTTGAGATCTATGAAATTTAGTACACCTCTTAGGTAGGTAGGAAGGGTCTGTTTTCAGGACGATTCTATCTGGAAATATTGACAGAAAGGGAGGATCTACTGATAGTGCCTGCATGTCACTTACTCTTCTTGCCGACACTAATGCGACAAGAAGAGTAGTTTTGAGAGTAACGTGTTTAATGTGAGCTGAGTGTAGTGGCTCAAATGGGTGACCTGTCAAGGCTTCAAGGACTAGATTAACATCCCAAGGCGGTATGCGGGGAATCTGAACTGGTTCTGACCTCTGGCAGGCTGAAATAAATCTAGTTATCCACCTATCACCCGCTACATTGTGACTATACAATGCCCCTAGAGCAGAGACTTGTACTTTTAAGGTATTAACTGAAAGACCTAAGTCACGTCCTTTCTGGAGAAATTCTAAAATGTTAAGTATAGGAATTTCGTTTGACAAGGCCAATGGATAAAGACTTAGAAACTTCCTCCATACTCTTACATATATAGAAGTAGTGGATCTTTTCCTACTTAATAATAGAGTATTAATCACTTGATCAGAGAAACCCCTTAATTTCAACAATTGCCTCTCAAATTCCAGGCTGTCAACCGTAGACCCTTCACATGAGGGTGGTTGAATGGCCCCTGGAAGAGAAGATCCTGATCCTCTGGGAGAATCCATGGATCTGAGATGGACATAGCTCTGAGCAGGGAGAACCATGGTCTCTTTGGCCAAAATGGGGCAATCAGGATTATATTGGCTTTGTCCTCTCTTATCTTCCTGATTACTGTTGGTAGAAGTATCAGAGGAGGAAAGGCATACGCTTTCCGAAATGTCCATGGTACCTGGAGAGCATCGAGAAAATCGGGTTTGTCGGATTGGAACATTGAAGCGAACTTTTTTAATTGCCTGTTGTCTCTTGTAGCGAAGAGATCTACCTCTGGTAAACCCCATTTTACGGTTATCATTTTGAAGATTCGATGATTTAAAACCCACTCCCCTTGGTGGAGGGTATGGCGACTGAGGAAGTCCGCTTTTGAATTGTCCACTCCTCTGACATGTAGTGCTGATAGAGACAGTAGATGTTTCTCGGCTATAGTTAGGATGTCTTCGGCTATAGACATGAGTGTTCCTGATCTTGTTCCTCCTTGATGATTGATATACGCTACTGATGTCATGTTGTCTGACAGAATCCTTGTATGTGTTCCGTGTAGCTGCGGAAGGAATTCACAAAGAGCGTGATGGATAGCTTTCAGCTCTCTTATATTAGATGAGTCGTCTGACTCCGTAACCGACCATAGACCTTGGGCTACCTGATCTCTCATATGTGCTCCCCAACCACTAGGACTGGCATCCGTGAATATTGTGTTTGAAGGTTTAACTACCCAGGGGACCCCACTAACCAAGTGATCTGGTTCTAGCCACCAGGATAGAGATTTAATTACGTCTTCAGAAAGGGAAATTTTACCGTCTAGATGACCTTGTAATTTTATTTCCTCATGTAAAATTGCATATTGTAAACACCTTGAATGAAATTGGGCCCATGGTACTGCTGGGATACATGACGTGAAGGAGCCAAGGAGGGACATGCCTTGTCTTAAAGATATTAGAGGTTTATCTATTACCGACTGTACCTTATTTCTTATTGTCAATTGCTTGGATTGTGGTAGGAAACATTTTTGGCTTATGGAGTCTATTATAATTCCCAAGAATGTTTGTCGAGTAGTTGGAAGAAGTCTAGACTTTTCCCAATTCACCAACCACCCTAGCCTCTGCAGGGACGAGACCATATTACACAATCGTTGGTGACACTGTGAAGGGGAACTTCCTACCACTAAAAGATCATCAAGGTACGGAATTATGAGGGTATCTTTTACTCTTAGGTATGACATTACTTCCGACATTAACTTAGTGAATACCCTTGGAGCTATTGATAGTCCAAAGGGCATTGCTGTATACTGAAAGTGTCGTATACGTCCATTCAACACAATCGCCACGCGGAGATACTGTTGATGTTCTATAAAAATTGGCAGATGGTAATACGCATCTTTTAGGTCGAGTACCGTCATAAAACAATGGGGAGACAACAGTTTTATGGTGGATCGGATAGACTCCATTTTAAAGGTTTGATTCTGCAAAAAGGTGTTCAATTTTTTAAGGTTCAATATGGTTCTGAAAGATCCATCTGGCTTTGGGATTAAAAATAGAGGGGAATAGAACCCCTTTTTTTGCTGAAGAAATGGGACTTCCACCAAAACCCCTTTGGCTAGAAGGTTCATTACCTCCTGCTCCAAAGCCTCCTGTTGTAACTGGGTTTTTAAAGAAGTCAATAGAAATGAGTCCGGCGGGACTCGGGAAAATTTTAATTTTAGGCCGAAGGTGATGATACTATTTGCCCAAATGTTCGAAGTTATTTTCTGCCATTGATCTGAGAAGGAAGACAATCTACCTCCGACAGGCAGATCTGTTCTAACGGGGTTTTTCCTCAGTTTTGTAAGGGCGCTTCCCAAAAAGTGCTCCTCTCTGTCTGGTGTCTCTAGTGGCCCAGCGATCTTGGTTCTTGAAATCCTTCCTCTTGTTAAACATGGGCTTTCGGAACGCCCTCCTATAAGATGGAAGGTAATTATTATTAGGGAAGCCCTTTTTCCTCTCCCCTGCTTTAGTCAGGATCTCGTCCAGCTTAGTACCAAATAGGTACTCACCCTGACATGGAAGACCACACAATTTGGATTTTGTCTGGGGATCGCCTTTCCAGCCCTTAAGCCACAGGGCTCTAAGTGCTGCATTAGTCAGCCCCGCCGACTTGGCCGCTAAACGTATTGAGTCAGCAGATGAGTCTGCCAGGAAGGCTGCAGCACCCCTAATTAAAGGTATAGAGGCTCTCAACTTGTCTCTAGAGAGACCGTTTTTAAGTCCTTCTTCCAAGTCACTTAGCCAGACTAGCATGGACCTAGCGGTGCATGTAGCTGACACAGCCGGTTTTAGGGCTCCCGCACAAGATTCCCACGCTCTTTTAAGGAGAGAGTCGGCTTTACGGTCCAGAGGATCTTGTAGTGAACCTGAATCCTCCACAGGTAGCAGGGATTTTTTAGATGTGGAAGCCACTGCTGCGTCTACTTTTGGGGCTTTTGACCAGGTCGAGAATTCCTCATCATTAAAGGGATAACGTCTCTTTGAAGATGGTGGTAATCCCTTCTGCCCCTGGTTTTCCCACTCTTTTTTAATTAAATTTTTTACTGCTGCTATCACCGGAAAGGAGGGTCTTTTCCTTTCGGACAGCCCAGCGAACATTATGTCCTGCTGTGTTTTAGGGGTCTTAGAATCCTCGATGCCCATAGTGTTACAGACGGATTTCACCAGGTTATCTATACTGTCGGTGGGGAAGCACGTATCTTGATCCTCATCCGAGGAAACATAATCCCTAGAAATATCCGAATCTGCATTCTCTAATTCGGAAGATTGGTCAGATATGGGTGAAACATACTCTCTTGTCCCCTTAGGACGCGTTTCTTTTCCCGAACTATGCAGGGCTTGTAGTTCTTCTCTAATCAACACTCTAATGTCCTCAGATTTAACCGAGGCCTCTTCCCGTAAGGTGGAATCAATGCATGGTTTACAAAGTTTCTTTGTGTAACTATCCGGAAGGGGCTGAAGACATATCGCACACTGTTTGTGTTTCGTTTTTTCAGTACATTTTGCCTAGAGTGTTAGAGAAGAGGGGACAGCAATCAGCTTAATAGGGTAGATGTACACTCACCCCAGTGAAGCGTCTGTGAAGGTACCGGCTGACGAGGAGGAGACTGCAGAGGCTTGCTCTTTTTAGAAGATCCGCTCCGCTTGGAGCGGCTGCTGCTGCTGGTATGGCTGTGAGGAGTAGTTGCGGTGGCCTCAATAGAAGACATCGCAGGGTCCTGTGCCGAATCCATATTGGACGCCGGAGCGTTACTGCCGGCGTCCTTTTCACATGGGGGCCGCCATCTTCTTCCTGTTGAACCCGGAAGTGCTAATCACTTCCGGGTCGCGGCCATATTCCATATGCCCGCGCTGTCACCGGCACCAGCGCCGTCTCCTCCCTCTCCTCGGAAGCTTTTAGCTTATACTTCCGGGGGGCATACTGGGGCTCCACGCTGTATAAGCGCTCGCCGAGGACGGCGCAGCGTTCCCCAACTACAGCGCTAACTCCCCGCAGACGTTCCGGATGAATTTCTGTGAGCCAGCACTCTCCAGCCCTGGCCTCACAGCGTCTGCCAGCAGAGGGGGGAAGCTGACACCAGGACCCCCGACGCTGCTTCCAGCTCTGGAGCCCTTGCCGTCCTCACAGGTAAACCGCGCAAGCGGCATCCAGGCTAGGCATCCTCTTCTCCGTGGATTCCCATAGGAACAGGAAACCAAACTGTGGGAGCGAGGGGGACCGCCCCTTTTATCTCTCCGTAGGGTTTCCTGTTCCTAGGGGCGGATCCCCTCTCTCAGTGGGTGCTGTCGTGGCGAAGAGAAAAATGTTTTTATTGTTCATATAATGCATGGTTAAAAACCATAACACCAAGATTCAGAGAGACAATTAACCCACCCATTACAATCACCCATAAAGGACACACAGCTCCACAACCCAGCAGCTACCACGGACAGATAACTCATATTAATAGTCACCCAATAGAACTGGTATAAAAAAAAACAACGGACCTATCACAATCACTTGGGTCAGCCACATTGTATGTCATTATCAATACCAGTCAGTCACCCATAGCTTCACCCTACTATTGCCCTGCGTGTATAAGGAAAATCTTACAGGACCGTGCTTATTACAGGACCGTGCTTAATACAAGGCTTAGGTATAATTACCAGTAGGGGCCCGCGATATTGAATGCCGCCGAGATCTACAGCAGCGCGTCCGCCCCGACGCGCGTTTCGGACTCCTTCACGGGCCTCATAGCAGCTTCATGGTGTGCCGCCATTAGTGACACGCCACTAACTGGGGGCCCTGTTATGACCCCAATGGCAGAGGGTCTCAGAAATATTTACTAAGTCTGCAAACACAAAAACCAGCTCATAGGGCAGTGGTAACTGGGCTGACCATATATCTAATCCTAGCACCACAAATAACAGCAGCCAGGGAACGTGCCTACGTTGATTCTAGACGTCTCGCGCCAGCCGGAGAACTAACTAACCCTAGAAGGGAAAAGAAAGACCTTTCTTGCCTCCAGAGAAAAGACCCCAAAAGTTGGATACAAGCCCCCAACAAATAATAACGGTGAGGTAAGAGGAAAAGACAAACGTAAGAATGAGCTAGGTATTTAGCAAAGAGAGGCCCACTAGCCAATAGCAGAATATAGTAAGATAACTTATATGGTCAGCAAAAACCCTATCAAAAATATCCACGCTGGAAATTCAAGAACCCCCGAACCGTCTAACGGCCCGGGGGGAGAACACCAGCCCCCTAGAGCTTCCAGCAAGGTCAGGAATCACATTTAGTACAAGCTGGACAAAAATGAGAGCAAGCAAATAACCCAAAAAACAAAGAAGCAGGACTTAGCTTAATTTAGCACGAACCGGGACCAGCAGATTGGAGCAAACAGAAAGGATCTGATTACAACGATGCCAGGCACTGGACTAAGGATCCAGGAAGTTTATATAGCAACACCCCTGGACTAACGGCCCAGGTGGGTGCAAACTGAGGGAAGAAACTCCCAGAGTAATATCACTAGTAACCACAAGAGGGAGCCAAAAAGTCTAATTCACAACAGGGCTCCTAGGCAGCTGCCGCCCCTGTATACCAGCAGGTGTCAGTGCCTGCGCCCACCGGAGGATCCTCCAGTGGGCCAGTCCGACCCTGCTGGTAGGTGAGGGTCCTGTGGATGTCCACCCGTATGAATTTGTGATGTGCGATCGAGCAGACTCCGAAATATTAATCAGACAGAATACAAAATAAATACACAAAGCATTGCAATTAGGTGTCAAACAGTCACAACTTTATGTAAATTTACGACACCAAAAATGGCACAACTCCCGACTCACAAAGAGTCACCCTCTAGCACTCAGGATAGGAAAACACTCTGTGGAGGAAACCTCTAGGAAACCATGGCTGGAGGATCGCCCTTCCCTTGGGCTTAGATAGATAGTGCTGATATATAACAGATGGAACTGCTGAGGTTTATAATTTGTACATTTTACCAGATTTACAGACAACGGCAAATACAGACTAAGGCCGGAGTCACATTGCCGTATAACACAGCAGATGACACCCCAGTATAGTTCGATATATGCAGTCAGGTCATGGAGGACATGGGAGAAATTACTCTGTCTCCTCTGCAGTTGTGCTCCGATTCTGTCAGGCAGGAGGATCGGAGCACAGAGCACTAACACTTGGCTCACGCTCGCAGCAGAGATAAAGCCGAGGGTCATTAGCATATCGCGTAACTCCAGCCTTACAGGGGCTGTTCATTATGGATAACCCCTAATAGGCTAAAAACCCTCCCCTCCCAACACAGCACCCATGAAAGTCATAGGTCTTTGCATGAACTCACAAAAGGAGAGCTGCTCTATGTAGAAGTTCTCTCTGCTCTGGGTAACAGAAGGGGATCCTGTGCTGGGGACCACCTCTCTATTACCTTCAGATACCCTGGGGGCATCAATATCAAACAGCCCCTCTCCCTGCTAGAACCTCCAAATTACACTCATGCCGGCACATTACATGGGGTGGTCCAGCTCAACGTCCTCAGACGCATCAGTAATGGCGCTGATCGTGGTAGCGTGGCCTTCTTTTATGGAATCTTCTTTATGACATGTGTTTGACCTCATAACAGTTGTCATGGTTACTATAGGGGCCATAACTGATGCAGGTCCCAAGTATTAACCCTTTCACCACCAGCTTCTTTCCCATATGATGCTTTTTCTACGAGCCAATTTACCTGGGTGACTATGCACATTATTTTCTTTCATATATTCTTTTGATACTGCATTATCCATTGTCTGTACATGTGTGTTGCACATTTCTTTACAGAATGCTACTTGACATTTTAGGGGTAATGTACATTCATACTTCTCTCTAATACAGCATGCCAGTTATAAGAGTTGTATCCAAGTGTTAATTTCTGGCCTAGGAAATGGGTTCTGGGGCAATTTTAAAACGTTTGTGTTTGCTACATATACATTTTTTAACTTTAGGAAGTGAAACTGATCTTTTGTACTTTTATTTCCTCTTTGAATCTTACTTGTACCAAGTACTTGGCTAGCACTCCAATATACAGGTAGTGCACGTTCCATTGCGACCTTTCAGTCAAGTAAATAAAGTAGCACTCTGTAGCGCTATAGCATGCAAGCAAATTAAATTTAAATTTCATATATTTCACGTCTGCGTGTAATAGTGCCACTTTATTTGTTGGTTATATATGGAGATTTCTACTCATAGTAAGCACCTGTTCACACTTGTTTTTTCGGTTTCATGTGCCAGTCTTTTGCCATTTGTATACTTTCAACAAGTAATCATTCATTTTAAACTGATGCAGTAAGCAAACACATTTTTGATAGACTTCAATGTTAAAAGAAATGGAGCCAGTTGAAATAAGTTAAAAGGACAAAAAGTTTTGCAGTCAGTTTTCAAAAGTCTGCACAACTTTTTTGTTCTGCCAAGATAACAGATTCATGATGGATTTGTTAAAATGGAAGATTACTGGACATGTGAACATAACCCAATTAGGCTCTATTGCCCTACATCATGGTGCTCTCAGATTACATAGCAAAACCTGCTGATTGATTCACTTCGATACTGTATTACTGTATTTACTTGACAAAAATAAAAAATTTACAATCCCCTTCCACAAAAGCATTTTATCCAAAAATCAAAAACCTAAAATCTGTGTCCATAATGACAGTTACTAGACAACCACTTAATTATTTATCCCATGTGGCAAACCAAGAACATTTGCTAGTTCCAGTAATGTAGTTTGCACTAATTTTTGGCATGCATTATGGTTGGGCTACAGAGACCACATCTCCACTAAGCCCTCGCCTACCATTTTACAGAGTGGCAAAGACAGCCCAAGAAAAAAAAAAAAAAAAAAGAAAAGACAAAAATAGACATGTACCAGAATTTACTTTTTTTTTTTTTTTTTTTTTCACCAAAATTCTAGCACAAGTTGCTACATAAATGTTCCCCACGGTTTTCTGTAGTGCAGCGTCTGAAGAAGGCGACTCAACATGGGGATTCAGTCTGGTGTTGAGCTCTGTGTTAGGTCACAGTAAGGACTTTTATAGAGCTGATGCTCTATGTAATAAAATCTAATTAAACCACCAAGAAGCTCATTTCAGTAAATGTATAACTTTATTGAGAAATAAACTGAAAAAAAAAAAAAAATTTAAATAACTAAAATTTCCAATTGGTCTTGGGAGGTTTGGAAGTATGTATGACCGAGGCAAGGCGGCTCCTGCTGCGTGGGAATTCACTAACAGCAGCTGCAGCTCTTCTTTATTATGGGGAATCCCAACACAAATCCTCCTGTCACTCTAGACAAAGATCGGAGATGCAAATATGAAAGAGCTCCCTTCTGCCAATTAGGAGGAACAAAACGGTCTGATAAAAGTTCTACAAAGTGCGTTTCAGTCAAGGCTTTGTGTGGACAACTTCTCTACCAGTGAAGACCGGATGGGGGCGTTTTCTCATCCTTATTACTTTCCAAGGAGAAAGGAGGAATTCGGACATCAAAATGTGAACCATCAGGTCGCTCAAACCGAAATGTTCCCCTTAAACACAAGGAAGAAGAGATTGTAAGAATGCATGCTGTCTAAAAAAAAAAAAAAAAAAAAAAAAAGTCTAAATAATCCCCTTTAATTTAATGTGAGGGTGGGGTAATTATTAAACAACAATCAAAGTGTCTGGCTGTCTTTTGATAATATTTCTAAAATGCCATGTGCAAATAGCCTCTTCAGAGAAAAAGAGGACTTGAACTCTATAGCGCCACCTGTTGGAAGTAGCGATCCTACAAGTCACAATCAACCTTTTAACAAGTCTTGCAATATGACTTAGGATAAGTCATTACTTAACAGCAATGAATACTCACTGCCCTTCACACACACATAGTTCCGGCATGCAGAGCAGTGAGTATTCCGGCAGCTGTGCTCTGCTTATAAGCAGCACGTGATGTCCCTGCCATGCGCCGCTTACAAGCATAAAGCAGCTGCTGGCACCGGAACAAGACGCTGCAATGCAGAGCAGGAAGGGTGAGTAGGATGGTTTGTTTTTTTGTGTGTGTGTTTTTTAATGCTTTTTTGATGGGAGCCATGCATGCCAGGATGGGGATGAGGCCGCCGTGCATATCCAGTTTATACTTGTGTCAATAGGTTTTCTCAGTTTTTTGGGGTAAAGTCAGATGCCTCGGCTTATGCTCGAGTACACACGGTAAAACCCAATTACAATCACCTGGAGCCCGAAAACATCACAAATGCTGCCAGCACTGTACACATCTACTGTATATAGTTACAAAGCTCAAAATCAGAAATCTATCACAAACTGACAAATGACCACAGCTACCTTTCATTAGCCCCCTTCACGATATGGCGATTTTAAGCTTTAATCTATCATTTCATTTTACTTTTCCGTCCACATAGCCATTCGATTGTTTTGGGGGGGGCGAAGAGTAATTTTAAAGTGACACTATTAAATGTCCTGGGAATTTGTTTCGAAGCGTTAAATTGCGGTGAAATTACACAATCGGCATGGATAGCTAACTACATGTGTCAGGCAAGAAAATCAGACAGTGAATCAAGTTAATGAGGCTGGTGCTTAGTGGGGAAATCTCAGGAAGTCTCCGTCACACCCAGAGCACTTGTACCATATCTGCATATGAATTAAAACACTAATTTCTTGAGAATGCAGCAACAGATAGAAGATATAAAAGTGGTCGATGCATTTACATTTCAAAAGAAACGCCAGCCCATATTTGTGGTTTGAAGAGGGAATAGAGGGTTTATTGTGCTAACAGATTCCTTTTAAGAAAATAGGCATTAGGCCACAGTCAGCATTTCATATCAGTATTTGTAAGCCAAAACCAAGAGTGGGTGATAAATACAGAAGTGGTCACATTTTTATGTTATAATTTTCCTCTGATTGTTCCGTTCCTGGTTTTGGTTGATGTAAAATACTGACCAAAAATACTGAACATGACCTTATTGTGAGGCTTTAAGACTGTTATCCTGACCAATCCTAAACCACTGGGAAAGCTTTCTGTGCCGTAACATCTATGCACAAAGTGTAATGTCCCCATCTGTTATTACATAGTGAAAAGTGGCGGAATAACTAAAAAAATGTGTCTCACCACATATGGCCGCTGGAGGCCTGCAGAGATACATGACTACTGTACTGGAAAGCTGGCTGCTCCTTAGAAAGGACTGGCTCCTAAAAGTGGTACAAAAGTGTCAGTGTGGGAATACAGACATGAGCCAAAATCATGCAAGCAAATCAACTAGTGACCTTACCCTGCCCACGACACCACGGCCCCGCACAGTCTCCAGCGTACCCGAGAGGCTGAAAATGCGCCAGTGACGCTCCCGCAACTGAACTACTTCAACACCGAGGTTCTCCAGACGGATGCAGTAACGCCACTGTACAGGTCAGGAGATAAGAAATACATTACCGACAGACAGAATTGTAGAAATTCTTTTTAGAAGACCGTATTACCACAGTTTAATAGCCCCAGTATACAAAATATAGTATATGAGGTATTTATATTCAGGCCCATCAATGTTGGCCTTGTAAACTGGGGTGCCTCCTCTAAGGTGCACTTGTTTAGTGCTGGGCAGCCTGCCTAGTCTAATAGTATGGGTGTCACTAATAGGCAGCAAGCCAGACACTGCACTGTGTGTGACCAGCGGCCTATACAAGCCTTTTTATGTGCAATTTTAACACTAAGCAATCGCCCCCCTCCATGAATGGGCCATCTGAGTGGTTGTCTCACCAGTATTTTGCACCCGTGTTGCCTCCATCTATATTACATGGATCTGCAGCATCCGGATACTGCATTAGTTCTGGGACATGGGCAGGTAAACACTGTTGCCCTTTTTTTGCCAAATAGGAACATATTAGCAGAGATTTCATGTTAGCTGGGAGCCAAGCCTAGTGCACTCCCAGCCTACATGAAATCTCCACTAGAACGCTCCTATTGACTACAACAAGATCCGCTCAGTGAGGCTTCTAGCTGGTTTTCGGATACAGTGCACAGGGCTTTATCTTCAGCAGCAGTTTTACAGGACTTTTCATTGTTTCCAAAACTAAACAATCTCAAACTTGGCTTTTTAAAAAACGCGCTCCTAGTTTCGTTAACGCTAAATGATAGGGTCACCAATCGTTTCAGCTTCTCTATATCGTCCCTCAAACATGCTCAGTGCAACACTTAACCCCTCATTTTTAATCCACAGCACTCAACTTAATTGACAGCATTTGCTTGCCTAGAGCAAACGCTGTCTGGATTAAATTCCTAATGCCTGCAGTGTCTGTGCAGGTGCATGCACGCTTATCGGAAACTCAGATGGTTAAAAAAAAAGTTTAATTTGTTCTTCTACATTTCGCAGTTCATAAAAAACTGACAGTAATTTATCTGGCATCCGAGAGAGTTCCGATTTTATCACGGCTCCATAGATTCTATTTGTCAATTTTGATCTGACAGAAAAAAAAAATAAAAAATTGTGACCGATCCTATTCATTTTTATAGTACAAGCATTATCCATGAAAACACATATCATTTGTCTGCAAAAGAAAAAAAACAAACTGAAGTCTAAATGAGCCCCAAGGGCGGAGGATGCTAATTTGTGGCATAACACACCGAGGATCCATCATTGGCATGTGTAATAAAACTATATTTAAGAATAAAGTGGTGAAACCTACACTGCAGGGAGGATTGTTATAGTTTTAACGCCGCCACGTCTACAACTGTTCAAATCTAAGAACCGCAGAAGCCTAGACTTCCTCATCGCTCAGGTAATAAAGCAAAGGTGAAGAGGTACTTACCCAATAAACATGGGAATTTTGAGCTTCCTGTAAAGTGAAAAATAAATGTTAATTATTAAAAAAAATATAAAAAAAAAAAAAATTCTCAAAATGTTAACAGGGGTTGTCTGGGTCTTAATTGAAGATCTACTCTTGGGATGGATCATTAGTATCAGTGGAGCCAGACACCCCCATCGATCAGCTGATCACCGATCTGTCATGCAAGCCAATGGGAGAAAAAGTGCAGGACTTGTGTTTTCTCCCATAATTCGCTTACTTCCAGCCACTGACACAGCAGTTATCAGCTGATAGGTGGGAATCTGACACCTAGGACGCTCAATCTCCTAATGATAACCTATCCCAAAGAAAGGTCCGTGAACCGCTCCTTGAATGATTCCCTTCAATAGAGTTTATACAGTTAATTAAAATGGCTGATCAATTCCTCCTTGTTACACACACACTTTTGTCCCAAAACAATCATGTCATGAGTCACTGACTGCACTGCAGATGTGACACCCCAGTTATAACCAACCACCATCTGTCAAGGTCAGACGCGCCATTGCTGCAGCAGTGCCAACAAACACTGGTGAAGGAACAGCAGGGGATTTTAATATTTAGGGGTTGTCCTTCGTGATGAGCGAGTATGCTCGTTACTCAAGTTTCTCTGAGCATGCTCGGGTGGTCTGAGTATTTCAGCGTGCTGGGAGACTTCGTTCTAGTTTGTCGACCCAGCTGTACGATTTGTGGCTGCTAGACATCTTGAATACATGTGGGGATTGCCTGTTTGTTAGGGAATCCCCACATGTATTCAAGCTGTTTAGCAGCCGCAAATCATGCAGCCGACAAAATCTCTGTGCAGGCAGAAATACTCAGGAGACGACCCGAGCATGCTCCGAGAAACTCGAGTAATGAGCATACTCGCTCATCATTAGTTGTCCATCCGCCCTTTCAGCCTGACCCAATGCAGAGAGATCATTGCTGAGCCCACCATTCAACACCCAGCTGGTCTAATCTATCAACATGATGAACCTATTTCTGTTCTTTGCACATAACAAAAACTGGTCATAAGGATGCTAATCAGGGTGGATAAAAATCAATGTTTTTTAAAAAAAAAATCAAAAAAAATCGGATTTTTTTGATTTAAATCGGATTTTTTTGATTTAAATCGGATTTTTTTCAATAAACTGCTTTTTGAGGAAAATATTTTACCATCCAAAGGTTCTTCCATCATGAGATAAAGCTGAGTTGTTTAACTCAGTAGAATAAAGGCTGTATATGTGTAACATTCACAATGCCATGCTCTTCCAGAGGTTTCTGTAGGATGCTGACTATCCAACAAGTTTGGGCATGTCAACTGAATGGAAAAAGAAACTAAACCAAAAGTGAAACCAAGCTAGAAGTGTGGAATTAAAGGGGCAGTATGAACAAAATGTGGAGGCTATTAATAGTTTATACAATTAAGACATGCTGCTTTTAAACACCTACCTATTGCCATATAGTAAAACAAAAAAGATTTTTATTTACTTTGGGGTCCCCCCCTCACCCTGGCGTTAGATCGTTGCCCCTAGTTTCGTCCGTGTAACTATGGGCGCACATGCGCACTGCTCTCACTTCTCATTTTAATCGTGATTTATATTAAAAAAAACCTTTTGATTTAAATCATGATTAAAATCATGATTTAAATCGATCCGATTTAAATAGAAAAAAATCTTTTGATTTAAATCGTGATTTAAATCATGATTTAAATCGGCGTGATTTAAATCAATCCACCCTGATGCTAATAACCACTGCATGCACCAAAAGTAAAAATATGATCCAGTTCTGATAAAAAAAAAAGGACATATCCTCATTCAGGCGACATACAGGGAAAAAAAAAAAAAAAAAAAAATACAAAACCGATAATCAGGTTTGTAGCGGGATTTGACATCCTGAATGTAAAGTAAAGGCTGTAAGATTAATATAGCTTGCAAAATGGCATAAGAGATTAACTGTAGAAGTTCTCTTCAGCTGTGAATCTGCATACACAAGGCGGCTTCAACACTGGTTAATAAAGCATAACAGACCCTCATTCCCATGTAGAAGGGAATCACTGTGACACGGATACTCTCAGTGGTCTCCCTATGCACATCAGATAGCTCAAGCCAAGGATGATTCTTCTCCTGCCACGCACGAAGTGTTTCACGAGCTACAAACGGTGGCACTTTAAAAGGAAAAGGAGGACAAGAAAAATGATGTGACCAAAATGATGTGACCTGTACATGTATTCTCACCTTGGACATTTACAGCATATCCACAGGATTTGCCATAAACATTTGATGGCTATGGGGACATGCATCTCTAAGGAGAATGGGAGCTCCCAACCTGCCTGCTGAGGCAACTAAGCCACCGCATCCAACCTTAAAATGGAGGTCACAGTTGGCAACAGTTTTACCAGGTAGGTTGGGGAACACAGCCTATAAACATCTAGTGGATATGCTACAGATGTACAAGGTAGGAATACCCCCATCATCGGACATTAAATACAGACAAGGCAGTATTGGAGCTTACCTTTGGTTTGATCATAACTCAGGAATCTTTCAAACAGTTCATGTTGTATGGGGATTTGATCAGTAGAATTGTAAGGAAGTATATCCTCATGGCTTACATAATCTAAACCTAAAAAGGCAGAGAGAAGAAAAAGACTTCTAAAAAGCAAAGGCAAGTATTCATGGTCTAGTCTATGTGCGACTTCTATTTACTCTGATGTTCTGCAAACATGCAAGAATTGATATACTTCAGCTAATGAAGTACCGATAAGGCAGAAAGCAGTCTTAATCTGAATTACTAACTTAGATTTGTTTTATAAATGTGGCTTAAAGGGAGTCTGTCACACGTTTTTTTTTTTCTTTTCAAAGAAAAAAAAAAAAAAAAAAAGTGTGACAGACTCCCTTTAAATGATATGTAAATAATGGAAAAAAATATCAAATCATTTTGATTTATTTAGTATCTAGTCTGACCACCACACACACGCCTTTGCTGCCATCAATGAGGATATTAATGGCTGTCTGACGATTGTTCTGCAACGCTGAATGCACTTGTGCACCCAATTTCAATTTTGAGGAGTGTGTTACTATATGCAACACATACCTGACTCTTAGTGACTTGACTTTACTTTGTCAATCCAAGAACAAATCTTAACCAGGACATGGGTATTCAGGTTACGAGTAAGCTGAGCAGCAGTACTCAATGTCAGGCAGCAGCAAAAGTAAACAAGATTTTCGGGTGTATAAAAAGATAAAATCCCCGATCCCAATATATTGTTACCCCTCTAACAATCACTGGTGAGCTCACATCTAGAATATGGGATCCAGATTTTGGAGTCCACATTTTCAAAGTGATATTCAGAAGTTAGAGTTAGTCTAAAGGCAGGCCAACTAGATTATTACATAGGATGGAAGGCCTTCCATATGATGAGAGGCTGGAAAAGTTGGGTTTGTTAAGCTTAGAGAGAAAAAAAATAAATAAATAAAAACGACAACACAGACCTCAGAAGAGATCTTATTTATATTTATAAATATATGTGTAGTCAATATAAAGGACTTATTCCTTCCAAAGACCACACAAAGGAATAGGGGTCACTCATTACGGCTGGAGGCGATTCTGGCAGCTAAATAGGAAAGGGTTCTTTACAGTTAGAGCAGTCAGACTGTGGAGTGCCCGAACACAAGAGCTAGTAATGGCCGACACTACAACAGCTTTCAAAACAGGGCTGGATGATTTCCTCAGTACACCCAACATTGTGGGTTATAGATCATTTAGTGTTAAAATGTACGATTGGTAGAGAAAGTTTTTCTTCAACCTATTTAACCAAAAGGTAATACTTGGTGCCCAATTTGTTGAAGTATAATGACAGACTTCAGGCGTAAAAGCTTTGAAACGTCACAATATTTAGGCGCATTTTGACAGAGATGGGGCAGGATTAAAGTTGAGTGAATTTCTTCGGGTCCCCGCCTAGTCGGCAAGCTATAGCGCTTACCAAATAAGCTGCAGATGGAACCCGGACACATGGAGCGCGCCAGCTGATTGACGCCATGGTTATATAATCGACAGCGCCATGCATGGAGAGCCTGTGTGTTGGGCTCTTCATGCATGCGCTGTGACTGTCACACAGTCGCGACACACACGGCTGCGGTGCCGATCAGCCGGCACGCTCCATGTATCTGGGTTCCCTCTGCAGCTTATTTGGTAAGCGCTATAGCTTGCCGAATAAGCGGGCAACTGAAGAAATGTTCTCAGCTCTAGGCAGGATGCCAAAGCGTGTCTAATTCATGATGAGCTGTGGCCTTCCCTATGCCACAAATGTCACTCCACTTCCTGACTGCAGTAAGCCTTCTGGCTTGGCACACACGTCAGCTTTATGAAAAAGTCAGAAAGACATCACAGACGTCAGACTCTTCAGATTCACAAAGAAGCATGCAACCCTTATTGAATCAAGAACGTCCGACTGAACCACGACCTCAAGACCAGTGTGAACAACGACCGTATTGAGGAATCTGGCCCTCAGGTTTGTTTTTCCCCATAAAATATTATATCTTAACATCCAACACTTACCAGGAATTGCATACAAAGCTCGGCTATCATCATGATTTGCAAGGAACGTCACTGCTTCGGTCTGTGACCTCTGAGACTGTTGCAGAAAACAGTATAAATACCTCTAGGTAGACGACTATACGTACAAACAGGCAACATGATGCATCAATGAATCCGGATGTAAAGCAAAACTTGGACTTTTTACTTTACAAAAGGCTATCTGCTGTATTATATCCTCACAACTGGCATAATGTAAGTGAAATTTGCAGAAGTATGGGAAAATATTCTGAGTGACCGAAAATCAGAGGTAATGGTCACAAGATCTAAATGTAAGTCTGAGAGCCTCGTCCTGGCTCGCATAGATTTCCAGAAGTCATAACTCAATGTATCGCCCAACAAACACTTAAGCGATCCAGCAGGTCACCGACTGCTGGAGACCGAAAGGAGCGGCACTGATAAAGATGCTGCACATGCAATGCCAAGGGTTAATAAATTATACTTACTATGTGGGGACAGTCCCGTGCATCTATTAGTACTTGGTAATAGGTGTGTGTTTTGCCCTTAACTTCTTTGGATCCATGAACTGGTGAAGTCTCTGACCTAAAGATAAATAAAATAAAATAAAAAATAAAAAACCACCACCATGTTCATTGATACTTAATTGCAAAAACATTAACTTCCCACTGATTGAAGAAATAAAAAAAAAAAAAAAAAAATGTAAAGACCAAACCCACTTTTCTGAGACCGGTGAAGAGACATCACGATCGTATAACCTTGCCTGCCATGGAAACAGAACGATGCCTCTGTAGCCAAAGATGCTGTGTAGAAAAAGCTGTAGAGACACGGACATGCAGATTGTTACACAAAATCATACAAAAAATGAAAGTATAGCTAGTAATGCAAATCATATCTACGGTATATATTTTAGCATGTAGGTTGAGGGGAAAAAAGAGAAAAAAAAAAAAAAAACACACACGTAGGTCCATCAAGTTCAACCTTTCTCAGCCAATTCTACGTAGTGTCAGCAAGTTATACATCCCTGAGCTCTGACCCCTTTATCTTATTCCGCCAGTACAGATGATCTAAGGTTAACATCATATGACTAGAGAAATGAAAGCTTCTGTTTGGAAAAGGTTCAGAACTATTGAAACAGAAAGAAAAGCAGAAAATGGGGTTTTGGCAGCTTTAACAAAATGTACAATATATAAATGAATAAGTTGAGCAGACTTCCTTTTGGACCCAATACTGCTGAATGGCATATTAATCTCAAAAAAATCTACCAATCCAAAAAGTTTGTTTACAGCAGGGTAGTAATGGTACTAAATTGGACTAAAATTTAAATAATAATAATAATAATAATAATAATAATAATAATAATAATAAATAATATTTAAAACCCAATTAGGACAAGAACAACAAATCAGACATTACACACAACACTATACACCCAATGTGATTATCTCACTGAAACGCTATGTGGCCTCCTCTTACTGGATTGATAAGGGATCTGATTATAAATATTTTTTAAACAAACTATTTGATAAGACAAAGCAGTTACAGGCTCATGACATCAGTACATAGTCACATTTAAAGATAACACAATGTAACTCAATTTGGTAATAATTGTGTAATACCAGTAGTTTTAATTGTTGAAACAATATTTATGAGTATTAATATTTAAATATGAAATCCTAAGAAAGAAAGAGAAAAATAAAAAAAATAAAAAATGATAAACCTTGTCTGGTATAGATCACACACTCCTATTAACTTATAAATATTCCCAGAGTCGCTCCAAGTCCTTCAATGCTGCACCATGATCACAATCAATCACAAGAGGGATTACAAGCCTCACATTTTTGTAAATAATTACCGTATATCTTTTCATAGGACAACACTGAAGATATGACACTGATACAATATACAAGCTGTACAACAGTAAATTTGGTGTGCCCTCTAAATAACTCACACAGCAATTAATGTCTAAACCATGGCAACAGAAGTGAGTACACCCCCAAGTGAAGATTGCCAAAATTGTGCCCAATTAGCCATTTTTTCCCCCGGTGCCATTAGTGTTACAAGGTCTCAGCTGTGAATGGGGAGCAGGTGTGGTAAATTTGGTGTTATTGCTCGAACACCCTCTCATACTGGTTACTGGAAGTTCAACATAGCACCTCATGGCAAAGAAGTCTGAGTATCTGAAAAGAACTGTTGCTCTACACAAGGATAAGAAGATTGCCAACACCCCGACACTGAGCTGCAGCACGATGGCCAAGACCATACAGTGGTGTAACCAGACAGGGTCCACTCAAAACAGGCCTCGCCATGGTCGACCAAAGAAGCCAAGTGCTCAGCGTCATACCCAGAGGTTGTTTTCAAAATAGATGTATGAGTGCTGCCAGCATTACTGCAGAGGGTAGGAGGTCAGCCTGTCAGTGCTCAGACCATACACTGCATCAAATAATAATAATAATAATCTTTATTTTGGGTCTGTATGGCTGTCATCCCAGAAGGAAGCATCCTCTAAAGAGGATACACAAGAAAGCCCACCAGTTTGTTGAATACAAGCAAACTAAGGGCATTGATTACTGGAATCATGTACTGTAGTCTGAGGAGACCAAGATAAACTTATTTGGTTCAGAAGGTTTCAAGCGTGTGTGGTGGCAGCTAGGTGATGAGTACAAAGTCAAGTGTCTTGCCCACAGTCAAGCACGGTGGTGTGAGTGTCACGGTATGGGGCTGCACGATTGCTACCGGCTGTGGGGAGCTATAGTTCATCAAAGGAACTATGAATGCAAACATGTACTGTGACATGCTGAAGCAGAGTGTGATCCCCTCTCTATGGGAACTGGGCCGCAGAGCAGTATTCCAACATAATGCCCTAAACACTACTGCCTTGTTAAAGACTCTGATGGTAAGGGTGCTGGGCTGACCAAGCATATATCTAGAACTAAACCCTACTGAGCATCCTCAAACGGAAGGTGGAGGAACGCAAAGTCTCCAACATCCACCGGCTCCGTGATGTAGCTATAGAGGAGTGTAAGAGGATTCCAGTGTTAGCCTGTGATGCTCTAGTGAACGCCATGCCCAAGAAAGGTAAGGCAGTGCTTGAAAATAATGGTGGCCTCACAAAATATTGACACTGAGCACAATTTGCCCATTTTCCCTTAGGGGTGTATTCACTTTGTTGCCAGTGGTTTAGACATTAGTGGCTGTTCCTTGAGTTAGAGGGTACACCAAATTTACACTTAGGCAGTGATGTGATGAAAAATCAGACTGCATTCATACCAATTTAACCTTTACCCACAAGCCTGTTTTCACATTCATGACCTGGCCAAATTTTACAATTCTGACCTGTGTCACTTAATGTGGCAATAAGTCTGCAACGCTTCAAGTCATCTCACTGAGTTTGACATTATACATTATGATAGTGGTAACATTTCTTCGATCTGACTTGCATTTGCAGAATTTGTTCAGCGGTGTGTCTTTTTTCAGAAGTGCAAAAAACTGTGGGAAACCACGCTTTTATGCACTCCTAATAAAAAGACAGACACCGGTGGACCACAGGTCAGACTGCGTCCACAGTGCCTCCATCTGCCTCATTATAGTGAATCTTTCACCAGAGGTTCCATCTAGATCACATATTTCAGAGATGTACAGTACAGACCAAAAGTTTGGACACACCTTCTCATTTAAAGATTTTTCTGTATTTTCATGACTATGAAAATTGTACATTCGCACTGAAGGCATCAAAACTATGAATTGACACATGTGGAATTATATACTTAACAAAAAAGCGTGAAACTGAAATTGTCTTATATTCTAGGTTCTTCAAAGTAGCCACCTTTTACTTTGATGACTGCTTTGCACACTCTTGGCATTCTCACGATGAGCTTCAAGAGGTAGTCATTGGGAATGGTCTTCCAACAATCTTGAAGGAGTTCCCAGAGATGCTTAGCACTTGTTGGCCCTTTTGCCTTCACTCTGCGGTCCAGCTCACCCCAAACCATCTCGATTGGGTTCAGGTCTGGTGACTGTGGAGGCCAGGTCATCTGGCGTAGCAACCCATCACTCTCCTTCTTGGTCAAATAGCCCTTACACAGCCTGGAGGTGTGTTTGGGGTCATCGTCCTTTTGAAAAATATATGATGGTCCAACTAAACACAAACCGGATGGAATAGCATGCCGCTGCAAGATGCAAGATGCTGTGGTAGCCATGCTGGTTCAGTATGCCTTCGATTTTGAATAATTCCCCAACAGTGTCACCAGCAAAGCACCCCCACACCTCCATGCTTCACGGTGGGAACCAGGCATGTAGAGTCCATCCATTCACCTTTTCTTTTACAAAGACACGGTGGTTGGAACCAAAGATCTCAAATTTGGACACATCAGACCAAAGCACAGATTTCCACTGGTCTAATGTCCATTCCTTGTGTTCTTTAGCCCAAACAAGTCTCTTCTGCTTGTTGCCTGTCTTTAGCAGTGGTTTCCTAGCAGCTATTTTACCATGAAGGCCTGCTGCACAAAGTCTCCTCTTAACAGTTGTTGTAGAGCTGTGTCTGCTGCTAGACCTCTGTGTGGCATTGACCTGGTCTCTAATCTGAGCTGCTGTTAACCTGCGATTTCTGAGGCTGGTGACTCGGATAACCTTATCCTCAGAAGCAGAGGTGACTCTTGGTCTTCCTTTCCTGTGGCGGTCCTCATGTGAGCCAGTTTCTTTGTAGCGCTTGATGGTTTTTGCCACTGCACTTGGGGACACTTTCAAAGTTTGCCCAATTTTTCGGACTGACTGACCTTCATTTCTAAAAGTAATGATGGCCACTCCTTTTTCTTTAGTTAGGATTTGTATTATGGCAAGAAAAAAAGCAGCTAACAGTCTATTCAGTAGGACTATCAGCTGTGTATCCACCAGACTTCTGCACAACACAACTGATGGTCCCAACCCCGTTTATAAGGCAAGAAATCCCACTTATTAAACCTGACAGGGCGCAACCGTGATGTGAAACCCATTCCCGGTGACTACCTCTTGAAGCTCATCAAGAGAATGCCAAGAGTGTGCAAAGCAGTCATCAAAGCAAAAAGGTGGCTACTTTGTAGAACCTAGAATATAAGACAAAAAAAAGAGGGGGGAAAACAACTGAAATTAAGTATATAATTCCACATGTGTTAATTCATAGTTTTGATGCCTTCAGTGCGAATGTACAATTTTCATAGTCATGAAAATACAGAAAAAAAAAATCTTTAACCCCCTTCATGACCCAGCCTATTTTGACCTTAAATGAGAAGGTGTGTCCAAACTTTTGGTCTGTACTGTACATGGAAATCCTGGTGTAAGAGCTCAATGCAAAACACAGGGTAAATGTGTGCCAAGCTTTACTGCGATCTTTTGCAGACAGAATGAACATAACAGCAGGTGAAGAATTGGTTTTATTTATTTTTTGCAACATTCCTCGTGTGGTAGAAGTGATTAGACTTTATTCTCACAGTCTGTACAATTACAGCGATACCAGATTTATACATTTGTTTTTATGTTTGCCTGCTGTCACTAAAAGATTTTTTTTTCCCAAAAAACTCGTTTTTGAAAATCGCCATACTTTGAGCGCTATAATTGTTCCAGATTTTGGCCGACAGCCATGTGATGGCTTGTTTTTAGAGGGACAAGTTGACCTTTTTATTGGTATCGTTTTCAGGCTCATGACATTTTATCATCGCATTCTATTCCAATTTTTGGGAGGCAGAACAAACAAAAAACAACAATGCAGGAATTGGTTTTTTTATGCTGTTCTGCGAATGGTAAAATTGATAAGATAAATAATCTTCGTGTCACTACGGATTACAGCGATACCCCACCTATGTCTATTTTATAGAAAAAAATAATTATTTTGCATCGCTTTAGTCTGAGAGAACGTATTTTCCTGCTGATTGAGCTGTGTGGCAGCTTGTTTTTTTGCTGGACAAGATGATGTTTTCAGGAGTACCATCTTTACTTACATTAGTCTTTTTGATCGCGTTTTAGTTCACTTTTTGTTCAGCAGCATGATAGAGGGTTTTGGTTTTTTTAAGCCATCTTAAAATAAATAACTTTTATGAGGCAATTGTAACCCTTTTACATTCCAAGTCATTATGCCTTGTTGCTGTCAGTCATCAGTGAATCTCCGCTCCCGCTGTCCATTACATCATATAATTCACTGTACCTTTTCACACAGGAAGAAACAGCTCACAGTTCTATACTGCAGTGTGACGGAGTGTCCAGCTCCACTCTGTTGACCATTGGAAGTGGTGTTAATCAGTCACTAGTAGCTGGGGTTTGCTTGCTGCTATCATTTTCCCCTCTTTAAAAAGAACATTACTCACGAATTCCGATGCTTGGTCTGGAGCTGAAAAAGATTCTGACCCTCCCGGAGAAAATATTTTGAGAACGGCAGGGAGTTGAAGAGCAAATCTTATTTATTTACATTTATTTTCCCTAATTCCATGCATAGTTCACTGAAGCCTCTTTTTTTGGAACTTCCACTGAATAGTCGCTGAATATTAGGACCCTGTGACCACGTATTAAAACAGGTAATGAAGAATATGTAATCTGTCTAGATATTAAGTAAGTTGAGGCCTCTGTTCACACGGGACGCATTACAGTTAGCACTGGGCAGTGCGTCATAGGGCGCTACTAATAGGCTTTGATCCAGATGCTGTATATACTCTGTGTGAACACTGTTGTGCCAAGCGGCCAACCCCTGATTGTAGGCTGGCTGTCCCATTTGGTATTACCGCATCTGTGTAGTCGCCATCTTTACTTGGGCCCTCTGCACCATGAGAGTGGATTTGATTTGAGGCCTGGTCAGGTAAGCACCTTTGCCTGTTTTTCTGTGGTGTTTTTTCCAGAATAGTCTAGATATTTTACGACCACTGGTCTTGATCCGTTAGGAGATGACTAGTGATGAGCGAAACTCGGGTGTCCTCCGAGTATTTTTTTTAGAGCTCGGAGTTTTAGTTTTTATTGCCGCAGCTGAATGATTTACATCTGTTAGCCAGCATAAGTACATGTGGGGGTTGCCTGGTTGCTAGGGAATCCCCACATGTACTTATGCTGGCTAACAGATGTAAATCATCCAGCTGCGGCAATAAAAACTAAAACTCGACCACTTAAAAAAAAAAAAAAATACTCGGAGGACCCCCGAGCATGCTCGAGAAATCTCGAGTAACGAGTATATTCACTCATCACTAGAGATGACCCCTGTGTGCTCCATCTACCTTTAGCAAGGCTGTGATGCCCAGGGATATCCAATTCCTCCGTGCATATCCCCAGGAGCTAATTAGGGGCGATTAATAACTCTGGTAACCTAATTACTCAGATTATTTCTCTGGGACCCATCCCAAGTCATCCACTTTATCAATTATTGGCTTAGTTTACTAGCTTTGCTCAGTTCAGATTGATGAACTGATTCTGTTTTTTGCTGCATCTATTCTGTCTGCGTGTTGTGGTGAAATGGCCGCTTACATCTGCTGCAGCGCGTCAGACTGTCTTCTAGAGACTGATGTCAGGGTCCAGCATTTTAGCCATCTCGGCTGCCAGGGTCATCAAGACCCGCATAATGTTCATCCCTCCCTCCTCCGAGTTCTATGACAGTGGAGCAGTCTATGAAGAAGACTAACTTTTTTTTTTTTTTTTTTTTTTTTTTTTTTTTATTGTGGGGCGTCTGGCGCCATTTTGCCTCGACCATCTCTGTGAAAATGGGCATTTTCTTGTCTTATCACTTTCTTGGCAGTTTACTTAAAAGTACCTGTAGGTTTAAGTTTTGGTCACAATTTGCCTATATTCTATGCAGTGTACTAATTTTTCTATACACAAGTACTGTATATACTTTAGGTGTTTGTCCAAATCACTGTTATGTTTTTCTGTACTTTGATATACCTTGACAAAGGCTTTAAAGGGCCGAAATGTTTCTCCATTTTCACCGGTCGCTTTGAATAAATTCACATTTCAAGATAAAGATTCTAGTTACATTTATGACTTGCGTGCCAAAGTAACTGTATGCATTGATGACAGTCATTCTTCTGAGCATCTACCTTCATGGCAGTTAGCGCAAACTTATTCGTTTTTTAGATTTCACTCTTCCATGCAAAAAGTGAAAATTGTGGAATGCCTGCATCAAAATCAACATTTCATATATATGGAGTATGACAGATTAGCCAGGGTATTTTTTTTGGAGATCCACAGTAGATTTGCTGTGGAGAAATATGGTCCTGTGTGCATGCCGCCTAATCAATCCAACACATTCTTACCTGACCCGTTTCATATTTCCCCTGTTGCTTTGGCACCTCAAACACCCCCACGGTCTCCAAGACTTTACCTTCTGGTCGATTTCTAACAAAGAAAAAATAAAGAGTGAATAATTAAACACACACCAATATAATTTAAGTGTAATCATCATTGGAGGTGAAGTTACAGTAAAACGTCAGTATCTGCCTCTTGCATAGCATTTTATGAGCACCAACTTTCATCTGAGTAATGTGAAAATATATGTCTTCACTAACTATAACTAAAAATTGAGAATAAATCAGTCCAGGAAGAGAAAGAAGTGGACTTCCCTAATAAAAATCAAACATTTCTAATGTTCATTTGCACTACTGATTTACAGAAAAAAAAAATAATAATTAAGAAGACGGTTCTACTGTAAAGTTGTGTGTCTTGCAAAATGTTGAAAATTTTTTTTATTTTATTTTATTTTTTTTCTCTTCACAATGAAGTCTTCAAAACAACCTCACAACAACAGCGAGTTGGAATATGGATCTGCCTATTCATACACTAGCACTTTTATTCTTAGACACCATGAGGGGTATTGGGACACAACCCACCACACAATTAAGACAGTGAATCCTAGCTTTGCATTTTATTTATTTTATTTTTTTTTTTTTTAAAGCTGAATAAAAATTCAGCAATTGAATGAAATATTTAAGTTATTTCCTCCAGTTCCTTCATTTTTTTTTTTTGGGTGTAAAAAGTCAAGACTCTCCCACTACACACAATCAGGAAAATGACTATCTTTTGCAATCCCCACCCCGTGAATGGTAAAGGCATTTCCCCATCTCAGTAAGGCCGGTTTCACACGTCAGAGGCTCCGGTACGTGAGGTGACAGTTTCCTCACGTACCGGAGACACTGACACACGTAGACCCATAAAAATCAATGCATCTGTTCAGATCTCATTGATTTTTTGCGGACCGTGTCTCCGTGTGCCAAACACGGAGACATGTCAGTGTTCGTGGGAGCGCACGTATTACACGGACCCAATAGAGTCAATGGGTCCGTGTAAAACACGGACGTTCTCCGTCTGGGGTCCGTGTGCATGCAGGAGACAGCGCTACAGTAAGCGCTGTCCCCCCCACATGGTGCTGAAGCCGCGATTCATATGTTCCCTGCAGCAGCGTTTGCTGCAGAGAAAATATGAATAATAGTGTTTAAAATAAAGATCTATGTGTCCGCCGCCCCACCACCCCCTGTGCGCCCCCCCCCCCCCCCCCCCCCCGCTGTTCTGAAAATACTCACCCGCTCCCACGTTGGCTGTCACTCCTTCCTCTCTGCCCCGCGCCTCCTACTGTATGCGGTCACGTGGGGCCGCTCATTTACAATCATGAAGTCGGCTCCGCCCCTATGGGAGGTGGAGCCACATATTCATGACTGTAAATGATCGGCCCCACGTGACCGCATACACTAGAAGCCGCGGCCAGACCAGGAAGCAGCGAGGGAGGCGGGTAAGTATTTTCAGAACAGCGGGGGGGGCGCGACACATAGATCTTTATTTTAAACACTATTCTTCATATTTTCTCTGCAGCAAACTCTGCTGCAGGGAACATATGAATCCGCGATGCAGGGTACCACACGCGTGGGTACCACACTCTCCGTGTGGTACCCACTCGCCATACGGGCGGCACACGTGTGCCGCACGTATGGCCTACGTGAGTTCCCAGGCACACGGACACGGATAACTCCGGTACCGATTTATTCCGGTACCGGAATTATCTGGACGTGTGGGACAGCCCTAAGCGATTGTTTATTACTAGGACATGCCATCACTTCAAAAACATAAGGATCGGATGTCTGGCTTCAGCTCTGGCACAGAATTCTCCGTAGTCCTGCTTTGCTCAGTACATCAACTGGATGCGAGTTAGGAATATTTTTGTCACTCGGATTGAAAAGTTGCATGGGTGTTAAGATTTGGTCTGAGTATGGCCTCTGGAGGCTAGCTCAAGCTGCGTGGCATTTCACAGTGCCTCCTAAACCTTAAGTGCCATTCAGTTTCCACAAAAAAAAAAAAAAAAAAAGTATATATCTTGTGATAGCAGACATTTAATAAAGTTTTTATTCCTGTTTTTATACTGTGCAGAAGAGCCATGCGAGAAGTAGTAGACCTTGCTCAAACTTTGTAGGATGTCAGTTTTTGTTGCAGAAATCAATTTTTTGGGGAACAAATGAACATAACGACACTTTTGTATTTTATTTCTGACTGTTTCATCTTGAACAAAGCAATGGTTCTCTGAAAAGTCTAAGCTTCTTACTGCCTCACTTGGATGTTTTCTTGGAGGCGATTGTAGGCGTCCGACTTTAGAAGAGCTATAAAGTGTGTTTGTTTGCTTTTTTTGGGTTATTCCAAAACCCAAACGTAATTTTCAATTAGTAAATCTTTCAAAACTAATGACTTTTGTAATTTAAGTCATGGTAAAATTCCCTACCATTCACTCTACACTGCAATTTAGGGTACTGTCTACATTACCCATTTCCTATGACAATTCATTTGAAAATCCCCAGTGCATGATGAGCTACTGACACAAATAGTCATATGCCAGCTGAAATTGATATCACTCCTCTTTACGCCCTGAAGCAAAGATTAAGTGGGATCTCCACTTTGCACTGACGAGGGGCAGTACCCCGAAACACGGTGTCTGCAAATTGACATTCTGGTTTGGCTATTATCCTAAGTCATGTGACAAGGCTCGTTAAAGGGTCGACATGGAGTTTTAGGATTGCTACTTCCAATAGGTGGCACTAGAGTTCTAGCTCTCTTCCTCTCTGAAGAGACAATTTGCATAATTGGCATATTTCCCAGAAGAGCATTGCGGCTTTATGTCTCCTCATCTCGG
The DNA here is from genome assembly GCF_051348905.1 of Ranitomeya variabilis. Taxonomy (NCBI): domain Eukaryota; kingdom Metazoa; phylum Chordata; class Amphibia; order Anura; family Dendrobatidae; genus Ranitomeya; species Ranitomeya variabilis. Next base: position 110,209,009 of record NC_135234.1, read on the forward strand.
CATGCTTAGCATGTAAATCTCCGCAAGAAGAATCAATACTTCTTGGATACCTGGCTATGTCATCAGTGACGCACGTTTCAGGGGCTGGTCCCTGCGGTGTCTTCCTTGTGCAGGGTCTCCTCCGCTGCCCTGTGCAATTAGCGCAGCGTCCAGTCTGCTACGGTGAATAGTAATAAACCGTCAGCAGAGTCAATATATCCGACAGACCAGTGATGTCATAGGCGGGGGCGTCACAAGTCCTCCTGCACACCGGGTATAGCGACACCACTCTGCTGCCGGCTTATTACTACTCAGTTTCGCCGACAGCAGACTCTGCACAAGGGAAACAGAGCAGGGACCAGCCCCTGAAAAGAGCGTCACTGATGACACCTTGTTTCAAGGCAGCAAGGGGAGTGTTGGGAGCTTAACTGAAATTTACTTTTGTGTTTTGGACTAACCCTTTAAAGGGAACCTGTCACCTGAATTTGGCGGGACCGGTTTTGGGTCATATGGGCGGGGTTTTGAGGTGTTTGATTCACCCTTTCCTTACCCGCTGGCTGCATGCTGGCCGCAATATTGGATTGAAGTTCATGCTGTGTCCTCCGTAGTACACGCCAGTGCAAGGCAATATTGCCTTGCGCAGGCGTGTACTCCGGAGGACAGAAAATGAACTTCAATCCAATATTGCGGCCAGCATGCAGTCAGCGGGTAAGGAAAGGGTGAATCAAACACCCAAAAACCCCACCCATATGACCCAAAACCGGTCCCGCCAAATTCAGGTGACAGGCTCCCTTTAAGGACCATCAGCTGGTCACAAAAACGTTCTACAAAGTCTTCCACACTAGAAACAGTGTCAAAAGTACATCTGTCACCAGATATCTACTATTTATAAGTTATACTATCTACCACGGCCTCTTCAAAATTATGCAATATTTTTTCTTGGAAATCCATTACTTGGCAAAAACCAGCCTCTCATGGACATGCGTTTTCTTACCGTTCACCTTCATAGACACTCTTCTTGCCACGTATTATTCAGCACACTTCATCACTATGGTAAAAACCTTTCACTGTAACCACTATAGATGTATCTAATGATTCGTGTGGTTTAAGATCAGGAAAACTCATGAAACTTTTTTTTTAAATATAAATTATATACCCTACAATTTCAGACCACAGGCTGAACAGATCTGAATTCGAGATTTTCAAATAGACACCGTTCATTAGTTATTTTTTCAAATATGATCCCTTTGAGAACCAAACTTGAATTTTGTTACAGATGTGGCTAGAAGCATAGGAGGCACATGGGAATTTAACATTTTTATATCACAGTGTTCTTGGAAATGCTTTTCAAAGTTTTGGATTTTAATCTGCATGGGTAAAATTATTAACAAAGATACTCTTGTGACATATCGGGTGAAAGCCTACAGTTCTCAGTGTAACGGTTTTTTTTCCGTTCCTCTATCTTGGCCGAATTATGAGGAGAAATATAAAAAGGCATGCAACACAGAAGCTTGCATTTTTTTTAGAAAAAAAAAAAATGTTGAAAGTAAAAAAATAAATAAAGTACCGGTATATAGAATTTTTCCTTCACATTTTCATTCTATAACACGCTATCAACAGAACAAAATCTCAAAAGTAGTAAAAATAGACGAAAATTGCATTGGTTCATTTGAAATGGAACAACCCTAGTATGAAGATCACAACATCACACTGCGACATCGCACTAATGATGGTCACTATGGTCACACTGGGACATCGCACTAATGATGGTTACTATGGTCACACTGCAGCACAGGAACTGGATTTGACTGCTACTAAAAAACAGCTGGATGATTAGTCCTTTGTGACTTTGCCACCATTGACAATCTAGGTCATGTGCGGCTGAAACTTCCTTGTGACCTGGTTGTTTTTTTATAGCCAAACTGAAAGTCTAACATAGTATGGGGAGGTCACAAGTCAGGTTGGTGGGGCGGACAATCTGGACCCCTCTGATCAGGTGTTAGTCAGTCAGTCACTGCCAGGAGGGGCAAAGTCGCCAGCGCCAGGCCGCACAGGGGGGCAAAGTCGCCAGCGCCAGGCCGCACAGGGGGGCAAAGTCGCCAGCGACAGGCCGCACAGGGGGGCAAAGTCGCCAGCGACAGGCCGCACAGGGGGGCAAAGTCGCCAGCGACAGGCCGCACAGGGGGGCAAAGTCGCCAGCGCCAGGCCGCACAGGGGGGCAAAGTCGCCAGCGCCAGGCCGCACAGGGGGGCAAAGTCGCCAGCGCCAGGCCGCACAGGGGGGCAAAGTCGCCAGCGCCAGGCCGCACAGGGGGGCAAAGTCGCCAGCGCCAGGCCGCACAGGGGGGCAAAGTTGCCAGCGCCAGGCCGCACAGGGGGGCAAAGTTGCCAGCGCCAGGCCGCACAGGGGGCAAAGTCGCCAGCGCCAGGCCGCACAGGGGGCAAAGTCGCCAGGCCGCACAGGGGGGCAAAGTCGCCAGCGCCAGGCCGCACAGGGGGCAAAGTCGCCAGCGCCAGGCATCTGGACAATAAAGACAGCCAACATCTACCTGTAGTTGGTTTCTCAGGATACGGTCACATGACAATATCTGCAGAGGCTGCTGGGAGTACAGCGCTACAGCATATGCGGGCGCCACATTAGAGGAGCAGTGTCACCCAGTAGCAGCTGTAAGTGCCCGGTAGCAGCTCATTGGTCCGCAGCTCCGTTCAGACCGTATTTGCAGCCTGTGCAGTCAGCACCAGGTGATCCCAGCACACCCCGTCCCCTCTCTGACAGCTGTGCAGCTGCAGGCAAATCACACAGCGCCCCCCCAGTGGCAGAGCGGCGCTCTCTTTATGTAAACAGTACGGTACCGGCCGGCCAGCTCCGGGGCCAGCACTCTCTATAGCGCTGTATACAGCCCACGTAACCTGCTAGAACCCCGCGTTACCTAGAGGACAGCGTCCGGTCCTGCTGAAAGCGACAGCCGCACACAGGCCTCAGCAGAGCGGACCGGGCCTGCCGGAGCTCCACACCGACACTGCTTGACAGGCCTCCCCGCAGAAGCCGAGTGAGCACCGACAGGCTGCGCCGCGCTGCACACGCCGCCATGGTGCTCCGGAGAGCTGCACGTCTGACGTCACACGCACTGGCGTTCAGCACGTAAGACGCGTTCTTGTAGGCGCTGACCTCTAGTTCCCAGGAGTCAGTGCGCCGTGTTCTGCGGTGAGATGGCGAGTGAATGCCGGGTGATGGAGCCGCTGCTCCAGGCGCTACGGGAGCTCCAGTCCTGCTTCACCCCGGAGTCCAGGGCCGCCGTCCGGGATATTCTGGCTACAGGAGCCGGGTCCTTAGTATCGTTCCGTGTCCTGGGGGAGCTGCACTCGCTGCTGCGGGAGAGAGGTGAGCAGGAAGTCACCTTGTCGGGTCATGCACCGGGCTGCTGCGGCTCTCGTCGTTGACCACTGGTTGCACTGCAGAGCTGACCGGTACTGGCTCCAAAGTGCAGAGACCCCACCGTCAGGGCATAACTGCAATAGGTGCAGGGTTTGCTACCGCACCTGGAGCCTTGGGGGCCCAAAAAGACCCTTTGGCCTCTATGCACAGAGCAGTACTATGAAACACGTCAATAATTGGGGGCCCGTGAGCTGCAAGTTCTGTCGCTGGCTCAGGGGTCCTGCACTACTCCATTCTCGCCACTTCCATCAGTCCCATAGAAAATGAACGGAGCGATGGCTGAAATTATGCACTGCTGATCATGAAAGACTGTGACATTGGCCCTAACAATCGGGGGTGTCAGGCTGGACCCCACTTATCTGGAAGTTTTCACCTAGCCTGTCAATTAAAGGGAACCTGTCACCCCCTTCCCCCCCCCTTTTAGTTCTGGGTGCTGTAACTTGAGAAATAATCAGTTTTATAATTTGTCTGAAATACCTGGTCCTCAGTCAAGTAGGCCGGCGTTTCCCCCCTGCTTCAGACAGCACACAGCTGTCACTCATATCTTCTTGGCGCCGGGCGCCGCCTCCTCCTCACCGCTGTTTTCAAAAGTAGCCGGCGCCTGCGCTCTTTTCCCCTGCCTGGTGCAGGCGCAGTGAGCGCTGCCCGTCTTTCCTCATATGCAGCCCAGCTGACTGCGCCTGTGTGGCCGCCCTGCCTGTGAATCCCAGCCCTGCAATGTGAATAAATCATAAGTCACTGCGGGGCTGGGATTCACAGGCAAGGGCGGCCGCGCAGTCAGCTGGGCTGCATATGAGGAAAGACGGCCAGCGCTCACTGCGCCTGCACCAGGCAGGGGAAAAGAGCGCAGGCGCCGGCTACTTTTGAAAACAGCGGTGAGGAGGAGGTGACGCCGGCCTCCTTGACTGAGGACCAGGTACTCCAGACAAATTATAAAACTCATTATTTCTCAAGTTACAGCACCCAGAACTAAAAGAGCCACCTTGTCAGAATGCAGCATTACTGCTGCACAAGGTGGCTCTTTTAGTTTGAAACACTGAGGGGGGTGACAGGTTCCCTTTAAAATAACTTCAATAGTTTGTAAATTTCCTTGCGCTCCCATTATTTTGCTGCCTTTTTTTTCCTTTCTGCGCTGCATCGCTCCATTGAAGAGAGTCACATTTGTTGCTTTTGGAGCGCAGTATGTGAAATCTCTGCTTCAAGATCAGCTGGGAGGTTTCTTCAGAGACCTGTGGTGTGCGCTTTCATCCCTCCTTCCCAGTCGCAGCTCTCTCTCTCCAGCTGATGTAGCGATCTCAGAAATGGCCAAGCTGTGCTACACTGACAGTGTCTGGGGAAATTGCACACCCCAAAGGAAAACTGAAGAAATGCTCAACTGATCTGCAAACAGAAATTTCACATACTGTACTACAAAAGTAACAAATGTGGATATCTCTGCAGTGGAGCGACGCAGTTCAAAACGGAAAAGATATGCAGAGTTAGTGGAGTTCAGGGATTTTTACAAGATGTTTAGCTCAATTCTGGAGCGCCTGGGTGGTCTTCTATATCCTGTGGCAGATCTGATGGTATTGGCTGAGGTCACGCCTACAGTTGGATATTTACAGGCAGAAATGGATCCCTTGAAAAATTGAACTCAAGTAACCCCACTGGTTATAATGAGCTCCTTTCTGTGTCAGTTTTTAGAACAGAAGATAATATTCTGTGTGCCACACTTTTTCTTCCATTCTAAAAACGGACACATAGTAGAACCCAGATGGACGTTCTGCTTCCATTTGTATTGGTTATGACACCGGTCTGCTTTGTTGTTCCGATTGTGTCTCCTAAAAATGGAACAGGCAAATGGAAATGCTATAAAAAAGAACAGACCTCACCATACATCCTGTCAGACTCCATGAGCCTGAGTGGTGCCTGCCTCCCTCCATCGGCCACTGAATATCCTTCCTTCCTCATTTCATCTGGTGTAGGAGAGTATACAGGAAGGACATAGGGCAGCAGAGGTGCTGATGTCTGCAGCTACTCATGATTACACACGTGGTCAAAATTGTTGGTACCTTTCGTTGAATGACAGAAAAACCCACAGTGGTCACAGAAATAACTTGAATCTGACAAAAGTAATAATTAATAAAAGATCTATGAAAATGAACAAATGAAAGTCAGACATTGCTTTTCAACCATGCTTCCACAGAATTAAAAAAAAATAATAAAAACTCATGAAATAGGCCTGGACATAAATGATGGGACCCTTGACTTAATATTTTGTTGCACAACCTTTTGAGGCAATCACTGCAATCAAACGATTCCTGAAACTATCAATGAGACTTCGGCACCTCTCGACAGGTATTTTGGCCAACTCCCCAAGAGCAAACTGCTCCAGTTGTCTCGTGTTTGTTGAAGGTTGCCTTTTCCAGACGGCATGTTTCAGCTCTTTCCAAAGATGCTCATAGAAGTCCACTTCAGATTAGTCCAATGTATTCCTCTTAGCCATTCTTGGATGTTTTTAGCTGTGTGTTTTGGGTCATTATCCAGTTGAAGACCCATGACCTGCGACTGAGACCAAGCTTTCTGACACTGAGCAGCACGTTTCTCTCTAGAATCCCTTGATAGTCTTGAGATTTCATTGTGCCAGATTCAGCAAAGCAGCCCCAGAACATAACAGAGCCTCCTCCATGTTTCACAGTAGGGACAGTGTTTTTTTTTTCTCGATATGCTTCATTTTTCCGTCTGTCAACATAGAGCTGATGTACCTTGCCGAAAAGTTCCATTTTTGTCTCCCAGAAGCTTTGTGGCTTGTCAACATGTAGTTTGGCAAATTCCCGTCTGGCTTTTTTATGATTTTTTTTATCAACAATGGTGTCCTCCTTGGTCGTCTCCCATGAAGTCCACTTTGGCTCATACAACAATGGATGGTGCAATCTGACACTGATGTTCCTTGAGCTTGAAGCTCACCTTTAATCTGTTTAGAAGTATTTCTGGTCTCTTTTGTTACCATTTGTATTATCTGTCTTTTTGATTTGTCATTAATTTTCCTCCTGTGGCCAGGTTCAGGGAGGTTGGCTTCAGTCCCATGGATCTTACATTTCTGAATAATATGTGCAACTGTAGTCACAGGAACATTAAGCTGCTTGGAGATGGTCTTATAACTTTTATCTTTAACATGTTTTTCTATAATTTTCTTTCTAATCTCCTGAGACAACTCTTTCCTTCGCTTCCTCTGGTCCATGTTGAGTGTGTCACACACCATGTCACCAAACAGCGCAGTGAGTATCTGTAGCCCTATATACAGGCCCACTCACTGACTCCAAGATTGTAGACACCTGTGATGCTAGTTAGTGGACACACCTTGATTTAACATGTCCCTTTTGTCACATTATTTTCAGGGGTACCATCATTTCTGTCCAGACGTATTTCATGAGTTTTATTTTTTTTTATTCTGTGGAAGTATGGTTGAAAAGCAATGTCTGATTTTCATTTGTTCATTTAGATAGATTTTTTTATTAACTGGAATCTGACAAAAGTAATAATTATTTCTGTGACCATTGTGGGTTTTTCTGTCATTAAACGAGGGGTACCAACAATTTTGACCACGTGTGTATGTGCTGTTGCCTCTTAGGAATGAGTTGCATTGCAAAGGAGGAAATCTGCAACATAATCACAATGCCAGTAACGGCATCCACAGCTTCAGTACACAGAGGATTTTCCGCTCCAGACCAAAAATAATGGAAGTTTATAATAACAGATCCCAGATCCTGTTCCCTTCCAGCTGTGACGGCAGCATGTCGGTGTGGTCCATACAGCGGTTTCATCCAGTACAGTCAGCCAGTTTAGGACCCTGCCATAATGGGAGGGAAAAAAAAGTGGGGTGAAAAATAAAGTTGAAGATTGCGTCTCATCAGAAGGAGACAAGAGACTGAACGTTGGGAAATGAAGAATATATAAAAAGTCCAGAGTGTGATCAATATGTGGGGGTGCAGGGAAGGAACGTTTCCTCTCCAGATTTTCATTCTTTTGAGCTGAATTTTGCCACAGAACCAAACCTGCCTGATGTGAGCTGGGAGTCGCTTATCTAACGTAAAGCCATGCTACCTCGTTCTGGCCATAGTCTTACATTGTAAAAAGACTTTCAGATCACACACAAACCCCAGTGTGATCATGCATCAATGAGAAGTGGACTGGAGCTGGAGACCAGGGAAGACTGACATTGATAAGGATATTAATACACATTTTCACAGGTTTAGGGCATAACAAGTTTCATGGGACGGCTTCTTTACTCACTTTGTTATTTTTATGGTTTTCTCTGAACCCTAAACAATTTTCAGGCTACTTTCTTATTGGTGTATTATTGTCTTATTCCTTATTATTTACTTATGTTTCACGTTATTTTAGGTTCCAATATCTACCTGCATGAACTGCTGGAAGGCAGCGAGATCCATTTACCGGAGGTCAAGTTACCTGAACGGGTAATTTCAGCCAATTCCCAAATACAAACGCTTCATTTTTAGAAAGATTCTTTTTTGAGCTATAGTTCCCTCTAAGGGGTTAATATATGAGACTGCTGCATTCGATGCAAGTCGTTCGGCCTTGTTGATGAAACCTGTGTGACAGAAAGCTTTCTTATTGCCCGAAGCAACCAATCGCAGCATAGCTTTTTTCTTTTCACAGCCAGTTATGAAATAAAGTTGATCTCTGATAGGTTGCTGTGCACGGCTAGATGTTGTTATTTTTACACTGCTTTGATCAGTAAGGCTCGGCCGTCTCTATAATGGCCTGACCAATGTAAGCTATGTTCACTCTGTAGCATCCCTGGCTCCAGCTTCCCAGCAGATCTTCATTCATTAGCACTGCTCACTCCCCTGCTCACTTTCAATCAGAGCAGTGTGCAGCGGCCATTACTGTCACCCCTCATTATGCTATGAGTGCACTGTGACCACTCCCTAGGGCACTATGATAGTCTGATCTGCAGCGTGCGTGCTGTGGGGACCTTGCACCCATAATATAATGAATGGTGACTGTCGCCGCTTCATGCACCCACTGCCCCTTTCGATTGGAAGCGAGCGGCTACAGGGTGGATATAAGCGCATTTTCTCCCTGTAGCCACTGCTCCAATAAAGAAGGCTATATGGATATGTAACGTGATTTACCTTCCAATTAAAGGGGTTGTCCACTACTTTCAATTAACCCCCCAATGTACCCCCCCGGGGCCCCTAATGAATTGTGCCATTACCTTCTGTTGACGTTTTCGCCTGTGAGCGGCGCTATTCCTCCTGCTGAGTCCGGGTCACATGACCCCCAGACTGCAGCCGCCGCTCATTTCCGCCGACGTCACGTCAATTTCCAGGCTCTGAAAATTGACGTGACGTCAGCAGCAGGCGTGACCAGCCCCCACAGTCAGCAGTCACTCAGCAAGAGTGACTGGGCTGTGGGCGGTGCTGAGGGCTGTGCTGGGGGCGGGCGGGGCTGTGTGTGCTCACTGCTCAGTGCTGGGATCATGATGTGTGGCTGGGCTGTGCTTCGGTCGCCGGGGGTCTGCCTGTGCTTGTGGGCGCCGGTGCATGTGCCCGCCGGTGCCGGTGCTTGTGCCCGCCGGTGCCGGTGCTTGTGACCGCCGGCGCCGGTACTTCTGCCCGCCGGCGCTGTGCGTGTGTGTGCCGGCGCTGTGCGTGTGTGTGTGTGCCGGCGCTGTGCGTGTGTGTGTGTGCCGGCGCTGTGCGTGTGTGTGCAGGCATCGTCCGATGGGACTACAAGTCCCATCGGGCTCTGCCTGCTACAGTGACAGTGAGTGACACATTAGCCAATGATGGGACAGTAGTAGTCCCATCATCCGGCTAATGTGTTGAATGTAAAAAAAACAAACAAAAACACAGTACATACATACACACCATGCAACGACATGCACCATGCGACGACATGCGACAACATGCACCATGCGGCGACATGCGATGACATGCACCATGCGACACATGCACCATGCAACGACATGCGATGACATGCACCATGCGACACATGCACCATGCGACGACATGCGACATGCACCATGCGACGACATGCACCATGCGACATGCACCATGCGGCGACATGACCATGCGACGACATGCACCATGCAATGACATGCACCATGCAACGACATGCGCCATGCATCGACATGCACCATGCGTCGACATGCACCATGCGTCGACATGCGCCATGTGACGACATGCGCCATGCGACGACATGCGCCATGCGACGACATGCACCATACGACAACATGCACCATGCGACGACATGCAACAACATGCACCATGCGGCGACATGCACCATGCGACATGCACCATGCGACGACATGCACATGCGTCAACATGCGACATGCACCAACATGCGCCATGCGTCAACATGCACCATGCGTCAACATGAGACATGCACCATGCGACGACATGCAACACGCACCATGCGACGACATGCACCATGCATCGACATGCACCATGCGACAACATGCGACATGCACCATGCGACGACATGCAACATGTGACATGCGACATGAAACATGCCACATACAGTACGTACATACAACAGACATACAGTACATATAACATAGATTACATACTCACCATCACTTGTCACTTTGATCCCCGACATACGGTGACATTAACCCCTTATTACCCCATATCCCACCGCTACACGGGAGTGGGACTGAAATACATGGCACTTTAATACGTGGCACTGAAATACGTGGCACGTGGCACTTACATATGTGGCACTTATATACGTGGCACGTGGCACTTACATACGTGGCACTTATATACGTGGCACTGAAATAGGTGGCACTTAAATCCGTGGCACTGAAATACGTCACGTGGCACATACGTGGCACTTACATACGTGGCACTTACATACGTGGCACTTACATACGTGGCACTTACATACGTGGCACGTGGCACTTACATACGTGGCACTTATATACGTGGCACTTACATACGTGGCACTTACATACGTGGCACTTACATACGTGGCACTTATATACGTGGCACGTGGCACTTACATACGTGGCACTTATATACGTGGCACTGAAATAGGTGGCACTGAAATACGTCACGTGGCACTTACATACGTGGCACTTACATACGTGGCACTTACATACGTGGCACTTACATACGTGGCACTTACATACGTGGCACTTAAATCCGTGGCACTTAAATCCGTGGCACTTACATACGTGGCACTGAAATACGTGGCACTTACATACGTGGCACTTACATACGTGGCACTTACATACGTGGCACGTGGCACTTACATACGTGGCACTTATATACGTGGCACTTATATACGTGGCACTGAAATATCGTGGCACTGAAATATCGTGGCACTATGACTGTCAGAAAATGTTCATTAAACGGTTAGGGGTGAGGTTAGGGGTAGGGTTAGGGTTTGGATCCCTTTATCACCGTGATGGTGGTGGGTGTTTTTTCAGTTTTTTTTCTATAAAAACGCATCATCGGTGAGGGTGGAAGATATGGTTATCGCAATCCCAGTGATGACATAACCAAAGTAAAGACCATAAATATAAAGTAATGGACAAGTACTGAACAATCCCTTTAATATATGATACTAAAACTGTTTTGAATCTATAAAATGCACAGTGTAGACTACAGTCTACAAATCTGTAATTTCTCAGTGTGAATGCAGATTTTTGGTTACTCATATTACACTCAGAGTGAATACAAGGATGTGATTTGAATACTCCCAATGTTGTCACCACAGTTTCTCTCACGGAGAATTTGTGTCAGTGTCATTATGTGAACCCTGTGGACAATCAGTGGCTGCTTCACTGTCTTCGCCTTAGGAAGAAGTGGCTTACATTTGGTAATTCTTAAAAAAAAATGCAGCAACACTCACTTCCTACAGATATAAGAGTTTGCTTAGAAGGTGGTGAGAGTGATGCGGCCACTGATTGACCACAGGTACAATCGCTGCGAGACACCGCGCCGACACTATTGGAACGTGCAGGCACTGGAATCTAGTAAACATACAGACTGAGAGGGGGTTGTTAGAATAGTGGACAAACCCTTCAAAGTTCTATATGTATGTATATATCACTGCAACAAAATATTAAAGTGTATGTATATGAATAAATAATTTATTCCATACATACACATAGAAGTATATATTGGTGTGTATATAAAAGGTGTGATCGCATATTGGTGCAATCTGTGCAGCTAAAATGCAATGGGGGCCATTTCTACCTCGAAAGCAGGTGGAATTGTGACTTAGGATGAGCTGTTATTTCTGCAAATGGCCCATATATTGTTTCTGAAACTGGGGCCTCTCCTGTATATGAGCACAAATAGTGTAAAATAAGAACACACATAATATATATACATGCACACAAGCGTATGTAGATGGACACATATAACCACACATGTACTGTGTAATTTACATATCTAAGACATATACGCAGTAGGATCTCTTTACAGTATATCATATGTATACTAAACTATATATACTATGAAATAGATGAGAAAGAAAAAAAGCTAAAAGCTTGATCACCATGGTTGTGCAGTTCTTGGTGCTGCTTTACAGCTTGTGACCAAGATGTGACCTCTCCTCATCAGCCTGAAGAGAGAGGAGGGAGAGGAGGGAGGGGTTTGGGTGTGTTTTGGAGTGGGTGTGCTAAGTTCGGGCTTAGAGGACAGTGCAAAGCATCATGGAACTTGTAGTATTAGGGCACAATAAGGAAGTAGTCGATTAACCCCATGAGAGCTGAATCCAGCACTGAAGATGTGCTGCTACAGCATGATAAAAGGTAATATTGTTAAAATAAACACAGTAGATGTTTTCAGTGGCACATAATAGCAAGATTTATGAAAAAAAAAAAAAAAACTTTATAGTAGTGGACAACTTCTTTAACCCTATATCTGCGGTAAATAGCATTTCCTGACATGACAGGCTTTCTTAAAATCACACCATGTCTTATATATTGTTTTTTCTTCTCGTGTCTTTAAAACTGAATGCCAAAGCAAATATTAATAGCCGATCTCGGGATATTTTCTGTAACTGAAAAAAAAAAAATGAAATGAGATAGAAACTATTATATATTGTGGAAACATGGCGGCCGAGCAGGGAGCTGCCACATCTCATAACTACGTCACCAGCAGATCTCAATATTAACACCGGCATTTGAATTACAAGTTAACACGGGTATATTTGCACTTGGTGATCCTGACACTGTGGTACAAGACCCCTCATATGAATGAGCTGATGATTCATTGCCCAGAAGAAAATCACTGTGTCTGTTATTGCGGCTTGTATGATCTTGGGATGATGTGCATGTGGGTGAGAATGGTTAGCTTGCCTCTTTAGGTTTCTTACTGGGCCGCTGCTTTATATAAAATCCTATTCTTTCAGAACCCGGAGCTTGTGGCTCGCCTAGAAAAGATAAAGGCTAAACTGGCAAATGAGGAGTACAAGAGGATCACAAAGAATGTCACCTTTCAGGTACAGATCTGTGTCTTATGATGCTAAAATGATAAATACAAGGTCATCATGGTGATAAGTGAGGGGATCACATTAGCAGATTCAGCCCTTTGCACATACATGGTTTATAAAGCACCCAACGTAATTTTCACCAAGCTCTGACAAAGTGAATGACTCTTGCATGGGGATTCATGAAGAGCGGCGGCATTCGCTTCACCATAAATCTTACTCCAGCAAGGACTGGAGTGGGTTAGGTGGCGAGGGCCAACACTCCTGATTCATTAAGAAGCATGCGCTTCTGACTCCAGCACACCTCCTCATCACGATCCACAAGAACAACTCCGGTCTTGATGAATCTGGGTCACTGACACCAATTTTCGTCTCCCCACATCACCCCCCTGACTGCTCTTATTCTTTTAATAAAATTTCTGCACATTTTTCTTTTTTCCCTTAGTAACTAGTTGGTTGTTTTTTTTACTTTATTCTCTTGGTACAGTCCAACCAGCAAGGAACTCTGGCTGATCTTGGAAGACAAGGTAAGGTGACACTTCCCAATACCAGAGTTGCTATACTGCAGCAGACGTGTCTACAATATTCTGCACTATTGTAATGTTTTTGCCCTTTGCCTGCAGTGCGGCCGTTAAAGACAATTATAATTACGATCTTCAACTTCTTGGTCACCATTGTAGCTGCATTTGCTTGCACTTATATTGGAACTCAGTATGTCTTCACGGAGTCTGCTGCGGTGAGTGGAGTTTATATAAATATTCATAGCAAATTACCTCAGCATTAATGGAGCTCTTTATAGTTTAAAGAGTATTTATACATTAGTGTTTTTTATTTTTTTTTTACATAAAACCTGAAAAATGGCATTATTTAAATTGGTTTTCCAAGAACAAGTTGAGCTTTACTTGCCCTCTGCTGATCCAGCACTGGCTCGGCTCTCTGCTGCTGCTCCTGATCTTTGTACACAGGCTTCATCGCCAGTAAGGCTGGTTTCACACTTGCGTTTTTGTAAGCTGCGTTTTAGCGCTAAAAAACGCGCAAAAAAAAGCATGCGTTTTTTTTCCTATACTTAACATTAAAAACGCATGCGTTTTTTCGCATGCGTTTTGACGCATTTTTGGCAACGCATGCGTTTTTTGACGCGTGTGTTCATTTGCAGAAATGCAACCTGTAGTAATTTCTAGCGGCGTTTTTTTGCCGCGAAAAAACGCATGCGTTTTTATAGAAAAACACAGGAAAACACAAAAAAAAAACAAGAAAACCCTAACCATAGGGATCCAAACCCTAACCCTAAGGTTAGGATCCCTAGGGATCCTAACCCTAGGGATCCTAACCCTTAGGGTTAGGATCCCTAGGGTAACGGTTAGGGTTAGGATCCCTAGTAACCCTAGGAATACTAACCCTAGCCCTAGGGATCCTAACCCTTAGGGTTAGGATCCTAACCCTTAGGGTTAGGATCCCTAGGTTTATGGTTAGGGGTAGGGTTAGGGGTAGGGTTTGGATCCCTATGGTTAGGGGTAGGGTTAGGGTTAGGATCCCAAGGGTTAGGGTTAGGGTTTGGATCCCTATGGTTAGGGTTAGGGTTAGGGTTTGGATCCCTTTATCACCTTGATGGTGGGGGGTGGCTTATCAGTGACCTGGTGACCAGGACATTCTAATAAAAAGCTACCCCTAACCCTAACCCTAGGGATCCTAACCCTAACCCTAGCTAATTCTATTAATAGTGTGTTTTCTAGTTGATTTTGATGATTGGCAGCTGTCACACACTTCTCAGCATGCGTTTCAAAAACGCAAACACGGGAAAAAACGCGGGAAAACGCAGCGTTTTGCCGCGTTTTTTTTTTGCCGCAAAAACGCATGCGTCTAAAAAACGCACCGTTTTCATGCGTTTTTTCACCACATGCGGTTTTTTTAAAAAACGCTGCAGATCAAAACGCAAGTGTGAAACCAGCCTAACCAGTATATATATTTTTTTTTTTCTTTCTTCAGCTATTCGGATTTGCCAGCAAAGTTAAAGGGATTGTCCAGGTTTTTGTTTTTAATATTAAAGGTAGGGAATGTAGTGGGTACCGTAATTCCGTTTCCTCTGCGGCAGCATTGGTCTGACTAGTCTCCATGCTAACTTGTCCTACAGTGAAAACCTGGTGCTTCTGTGCACATCGCCACTGCAGTCCGTGGCCTTGTGCTATACATAAAAAAAAATTAAAAAAACGGACAAAGGTAGTCATGAAGCACAAATAAATATGTGAATAAATCTTTATTTAAACAGTTAAAAAAGCGCGGCAGGAGTTAGTTGCACCAACAAAACAGCACACTTGACAAGGGCCGGTGTAAGCACATGAGGATTGATCTTATAAAAATGAAATAGCACACCAGTATTGTCATAATCAAAGTATTTCCATAAGTGGCGTAACTGCCTGGTTATGTATAAGATTCAACACAGACTTCATCATATCATACATCAAAATAGGCTAATATAACAGGTTACCTACATAATCAAAAAGGCACAGGTATGATAGCGATATTTTCGGTCAAAATTAAGTGTATCAAATAGACATACCAGGCAATCAGATTCCAAGCCTCACGCGGTCACCCGCCCACCCCAGGAATCTGATTGCCTGGTATGTCTATTTGATACACTTATTTTTGTCACATGTTCGGAGGTCGGCGATGCTTCTCCATTGTAACCATAGAGGTCCTTGAGACCTCTATGGTTACAGATCCCCGGTAGCTGTGAGCACCACCCTGTGGTCGGCGCTCACAGCACACCTGATTTTCTGCTCCATAGCAGCGAACAGCAGATCGCTGCTATGTAGCAGAGGCGATCGTGCTGTGCCTGCTTCTAGCCTCCCATGGAGGCTATTGAAGCATGGCAAAAGTTAAAAAAAAAAAAAAAAAAAAGTTTGAAAAAATGTGGAAAAAAAAAAAAAAAAAAGTTTAAATCACCCCCCTTTCGCCCCAATCAAAATAAATCAATAAAAAAAAAATCAAATCTACACATATTTGGTATCGCCACGTTCAGAATCGCCGGATCTATCAATAAAAAAAAAAGCATTAACCTGATCGCTAAACGGCGTAACGAGAAAAAAAATCGAAACGCCAGAATTACGGTTTTTTTTTTGTCGCCGCGACATTGCATTAAAATTCAATAACGGGCGATCAAAAGAACGTATCTGCACCGAATTGGAATCATTAAAAACGCCAGCTCGGCACGCAAAAAATAAGCCCTCAACCGACCCCAGATCATGAAAAATGGAGACGCTACGAGTATCGGAAAATGCCCAATTTTTTATTTATTTTTTTTTTAGCAAAGTTTGGAATTTTTGTTCACCACTTAGGTAAAAAATAACCTAGTCATGTTAGGTGTCTATGAATTCGTAATGACCTGGAGAATCATAATGGCAGGTCAGTTTTAGCATTTAGTGAACCTAGCAAAAAAGCCAAGCAAAAAACAAGTGTGGGATTGCACTTTTTTTGCAATTTCACCGCACTTGGAATTTTTTTCCCGTTTTCTAGTACACGACATGGTAAAACCAATGATGTCGTTCAAAAGTACAACTCGTCCCGCAAAAAATAAGCCCCAAATTGACGGAAAAATGAAGTTATGGCTCTGGGAAGGAGGGGAGTGAAAAACGAACACGGAAAAATGAAAAATTCCACGGTCATGAAGGGGTTAAGGATGGCTTGTTTCACCTGCATGGAGAGCTCCTTTGACCGCATGTTTACTTCTCAGCAAAACCTTCCAAATGCAAGCACCACACCTCAAATCAACACCAGGCCTTTTATCTGCTTAATTGAGAATGACATAACGAAGGGATTTCCCACACCTATCCATGAAATAGCCTTGGAGTCAATTGTCCAATTACTTTTGGTCCCTTTAAAAACAGGGTGGCACATGTTAAGGAGCTGAAACTCCTAAACCCTTCATCCAATTTTAATGTGGAGACCCTCAAATGAAAGCTGAAAGTCTGAACTTCAACTGCATCTGAATTGTTTTGTTTAAAATTCATTGTGGTAATGTCTACAACCAAAATTAGAAAAATGTTGTCTCTGTCCAAATATATATGGACCTAACTGTGTGTGTTTGGGGTACTCAATCTTAAATACTGTGCTTTTACCCAATAAGCCGATTATTATTTTCCCAAATTAGCATATTATGTTTTCCATTTATTTTTTCTACTTGTGCTATGCATGCAGACATCACACGTAAATATTATATGTTCTGAGTAAATGCTCTACAATTTTATTTTTTTTTATTTGTTTTTTGTGGACATCACTCCTTAACATGTGCTGACTAAATGCAGTGATGACTAGAGGAGCTCACTGCAGAATACAGTGACATTGTTCTCAATAATGACTGCACATGCACTGTGCACCCTCTAGTGGTGGCTGAATGTCCTGCAGAGTTCTAGTACTATAAAGATGTGTTAGGAAATTAATCAGTTCCGAACTTTGGGCCTAAAACTATTTTGTAGTTTGTTTGTTTTTCTCATCTCAGAATAATATAAAATGTTTCTCAATATATTTTCTCACTTCTCTTCCAGCGGGTCCTATCCTCTGTGATTGTGGCTTCATTGGTGGGATTAGCCGAGCTGTATATACTGGTCCGGACCATGGAGGGGCAACTTGGAGAACTTTAGTAATACATTTAAAAAAATCCAATATGACTTCAGTTACTAAACTGGACTCCAAATGAACCTTTTGTGAAGGCATCAGTTGTACTCTTCCTTACATTGCTGGATTATATAATTTCTGTTACTTTTTGTTTTTTTAAAGAAATTTATGAATATCTTATATTTTAAGTTTAGAGAGAATACAGTGTAAAGAAACATCAGTTTTTACATCAAACACTCCTCGGACCAAACTCTGCTACTAAAGTGAATGGGTTAGCAAACAGGTTTTGTTTCTTTGTCCTTTTTTTTTTTTTAATCTAGTCTCTCAGTGTGAAGATTGTGGAGTAGCCATAAACCTTTCACAGACTATGATCTTATGTACTTGGCTATAAAAGGTTGGTTTCATCCAATTAAATGGGTAAAGGCAACTTTGCAATTTAGCTCTTATTAAAAATCCTCTGTTATCCAACAAAGGGATTTGTATTTCTATAGTTTACGGTTTGTTGCCTTGGTTTCCGGCCACCTTAGGGGTGGCCGATCTCCTAGGGAAGCAGCCTGTGCTTGATATTTATTACACCACTACAAGTGCTGCTCTGAAGAAACCAGGATCTGGCCAGACTTGGTGCCACTGTGCTTCGCCTGTGCTGCAGAGGCAGAGCTACCTCTAGAAGCATGGGAAGGTGCAGCGTTCAGGCCAGCAGCACTGCCGTACCCCCAGCCTGAACCGTCAGCCATCAGGAGAACATTGCCCCCAGGAAACTACTAGACACTACTAGTGGTGCACTCCTGAAGAAGCAAGCTTGGGAAAAGGGGTTGGTTACTTTTTCTATAATCCATGAATGGTGGTAAACGCCACAAAACGGCTTATAACTTCAGAAAACTATATATTAGGAATTTGCCTATAACATCCTATACAAGAGGTGCCTAATAAACCCATGTGCACAGAAATATGTGAGCAGAAATAAATGTATGCAATGATAGTGTTGACACGCCATGTCATCGCTGTACTCTGGTAAACCAGATCATTGCAAACCAGGGAATCATTGGCACAGGGTCAGCTGGGGATTGGTACTCCATTTGTTATTTTATACCATTTGGGGCTGGAATATTTCCTTTTAAGTACAATTGTGAGTGGAAAAAAAGCTTTAGGGTGCGTGTCCACGGTCCGCAATGACGGCGCGGAAAACCCGCACTGCCCCTTTCTGTACGCGCAGTGATTCCGGATGTGTTCATTGCACACATCCGGAATCGCCGCACCCCATACATAGGGCCCTGTTATTTACCTTGCGGCGACGGAGCATCGTCGCAAGGTAGACAGACATGCTGCGTTCTAAAAAGACGCGCCGCATGTCTGTAACCGCAGGGCCGCTGGATGCGTGTTCGCATGCATTGTGGAGACGGGATTTCATAAAATCCCCTCTTACTATGCTGTAACATCTGGATGCTGCTGGTTGAATGCTGCGGTTGTACGCAGCGTTCATTGGGCAGCTAATCCGGATGTAATCCTGAATGTGGACACATAGCCTTATAAATTAGATGAACTATTGCTACTTGGTACTGAACTGCAAAATCTGGAACGTTTTTAAAAGGAGTCAATTTAGGCTGCTCTACCTACAAGCAGCATGAATTAGAGCCTGGCTGCACGATTAGAGCCAAGTATGTTTTTCTCTGAAGTTTTTGGCATTTTAGACAAAACAGAATTTGAATAACTGGAAAAACTATAGGGAGAAATGAGGTTAGTCTGGTGCTGTGCTTACCTGGTTTCTACCTGTGCCGCTCTAATTGATTGACATGTCTCTTTCATGTGTGGTCATTGGGAGAGACCTGTCAATCAACTGGAGTAGTGCAGAGAGAAGCCAGCCCGTAGCTGCAGCAAACTATTCTCGTCTTTCCTCTTCTGGTCCGTTGTGCGGATCAGACTCTGCCATTAAAGTCTATTGGGCATCCATGAGACCCGACTGGAACTAGGAAGACTTCATTTGCACTTAAGTTTTCCATCCAAGTTTCATCCTTTTTTTAACTAATATATTTAAGAGTAAGTAGATTGAAGAAAAAAGTTCAGTCTAGCTGCTTAAAAGGGATGAGATCAAAAGATGCAACTAGGATGACAACTGAGCAGTTAACTTGTTTCTCTCAGATGGTAACTCACATGGAAGTGTGAATCTAGCCTTGTAGAGCAATAATTGTGTACATCACATTTATCCATTTCTAGGTTTTAGAAACTCCTAAATGTGTTTTGTAAGCTACATATAACAATCATCACCCTCTGGGAGACATTTTTTAGGCATCTTCCATATACCGTATATACTCGAGTATAAGCCGACCCGAGTATAAGAGACCCCTAATTTTGCCACAAAAAAATGGGAAAACTTAATGACTCGAGTATAAGCCTAGGGTGGGAAAAGCAGCAGCTACTGGTAAATTTCAAGAATAAAAATAGATACCAATAAAAGTAAAATTGAGACATCAGTAGGTTGTGTTTTTGAATATCCATACTGATTCAGGAGCCCCATATAATGCTCCATACTGTTCATGATGGGCCCCATAAGATGCTTCATACAAAAATATGCCCCATATAATGCTGCACAAAGGTTAATGATGGCCCCATAAGATGCTCCATAGAAACATTTGCCCCATACAATGCTGCACAAAGGATAATAATGGCCCCATAAGATGCTCCATAGAAAATATGCCCCATGTAATGCTGCATTAAAGTTGATTATGGCCCCATAGGATGCAGTTTATGCTGATATGATTATCCATACTGTATATCTGCTGCTGCAATAAAAAAAAAATGACATGCTCTCCTCTCGTCGCTGCCCGCTGCTCCTCAGCATCCTGTCTCTGCAGTGACTGATCAGGCAGAGGGCGGTGCACACACTAACACGTCGCGCCCTCTAACCTGAACAGTCACAGCCGGAAGACGGAGCGGCGCCCGGCGGTGGAACAGGGACAGGAGAATATGAAATGCTCACCCTCTTCCGTTATACTCACTTTCTCTCGGCACAATCCCTGCTTTGCACTGGCAGATGGTCTCCGCGTGCCGGTAGCTTCTTCCTCTGTTCAGCGGTCACTGGTACCGCTCATTAAAGTAATGAATATGCGGCTCCACCCATATGGCAGTGGAGTCAATATTCATTACTTTAATGAGTGGTACCACGTGACCGCTGAACACAGGAAGAGCTGCCGGAGACCATCGGAGATGCAGGGACCGCGCCAGGAGCAGGTGAGTATGTGACAGCCGCCGCTCCCCCTCCCCAGCCGACAATGACTCGATTATAAGCCGAGAGGGGCACTTTCAGCCTTAAAAAAGTGGGCTAAAAATCTCGGCTTATACTCGAGTATATACGGTACGGAACGTTTTGCTCCGTTTTATAGCTACCATATTGCTATAGCAAATTACACTTCTCTAGGTACAGTGTATCTGGTGGTTTATTCTCTTCCTGAGCTGAATTCATAGTTCTGCTGACTACTGATCACAAACCTAAGTATTTTTCATTAATTGATAGAGCTTGATTTAGTGTTTTCCGAAATAGTTGACAAATCTCCAAAGTTCCACAGAAGTCTACAGTAAAGCAGCGGTGATCTTTGAGTGTTTTCGCAGTGTGAACCCTGGTGTGCAGAGAGTAAAGGCACGTTTAAAAGGCAGGACTGAATCGAGCTTGCAAAGATCTTATTCAAGTGGTGTAACTTGATTGTGGAATAAAGCGTGATCTACAAAAGCGGCGTTCTTATGCTTTAAAAAATATATTGCTGCTCATAGTGCACCACACTTTCTGTTTTTGAATGTGTTGTTACATTACTTTTCGTTGTGATTTGTATTTATTGTTACAGGCTTATCTGAAAACCTTTCAGCAGATTTCCCACTATTAATTTATATTTCAAGTTGTCCACAATAAAGATCATTACCAATCTTGGTATTTGTCCTGACCCTTGAATTTTAAATTACTTTCTTTTATTATGTATAGTTCTCTATTCTATATTTCTATAAATGTAAGGGGTTTTTTTTGTTGTTTTTTTAGTTTTGCAATATTTGGAAAGTTATTCTTTCTGCAAATTGCTCAAACTATAGATTATATTGTGTGATTTAGGCAGTTTGTACATAATGTTATACACAGAATCATACAGATGCAAACAGTGTCTTCACTCCCCATAACAAATCAGGATTATAAGCAACATTTACAAACTTTCTGTTGTTCGCAATAAACCAAGAACAATTTACATAGTTATATTTGATGTAATATAAAAAGTGACCTTTCCATGTTAAACACATTGGACCCATTTCATCATTGCATTTTCGACCTTTTTTTTTTTTTTTTTTTTTTATTGTGAAAACCTTTCTGACTTCTTGATTCACAACAAATTCATCAAACTCTTTGCCTTTTTTTTAAGTTATCTTTAGTTGTTTTGTTAACTAAAGCTGTGCATTATACTACATGGATGACTGGTCTGTGCATTATACATTTCTCAAAAAAATAAAGGAAACACTAATACCACATTGAAGATATCACATAATGAAATATTCCAGTTGCATACACTATATGGAGGACTATGAGCTGTGCAATATACTACATGGAGGACGATGGGCTGTGCATTATACTACGTGGATGACGATGGGCTGTGCATTATACTACGTGGATGACGATGGGCTGTGCATTATACTACGTGGATGACTATGGGCTGTGTATTAATATAAACTCAAAAAAATAAAGGGAACTCTAAAATACCACATCCTAGATATCACTGAGTGAAATATTCTTGTTGCATACACTGTGGAGGACTATGGGCTGTGCACTATACTATACTATATGTGTGACAGTCATTCTGGATCTGGCTGTAGAAGGTCATTGGCTCTACAAGCACATTCTGGATCTTGTATCTCTGCTGTGGAGTGATATCCTCCCTGTAGGACCTAGCGGTGATCTCCACCGTCTGCTGCTGATTAACACACCTTTGCTGCAGGCTTAAATACCTTTAGTTGCTTCAGGAAGGCATCGGTGATAGCTCTATTTACCCCTGTTGGAAGTGCTAGAAGTATTGGCTTCTTCTTGGAGGATTTCTAGCGTGAGCTCGCTCGTCATCTCATGCTTAGTGTATTCCCACATTTGTCTTCCTGCTTTGTTTTTAGTTTTAGTGGGGGCTGACTAGTGCACACACCATCCCCTCACTATCCAGTGCCTATCGCTAGGATCAGATTGGGATTAGGTTCCTGCTTGGCGATAGGATGTATGGGCAGACAAGGTGTTATCAGATCTTCCTAGGGGGCCTCCACTCCCCCCTTTCCTAGTGTTGGCTTCCCCACCCTCTTCCCGTTGTTGTGCACCTAGCTTCTCCCTCACCCAGTGTGACAATATGGAGGACTATGGACTGTGCATTATACTATATGGAGGACTATGGGCTGTTCATTATACTATATTAAGGAATATGGCCTGTACATTATACTATAGGGAGGACTATGGGCTGTGAATTATACTATATGGAGGACTGGGCTGTGTATTGTCCTGCATGGATGACTATTTGGAGTGCATTATACTATATGGAGGACTATGGGGAGTGCATTATACTATATGGAGGACTATGGGGAGTGCATTATACTGTATGGAGGACTATGAGGAATGTATTATACTGTGTGGAAGACTATAGGCTCTTCATTATATTAAGGACTATGGGGAGTGCATTACACTTCTGCTATGGGGCCCCATTATTTCTATGTTCGCCCCTAGTGTGTATAATAGTTAATTTTTCCATTACATACATTCATATATTAAAGAACATTTTCAGACCTAATTATCTTTTTCATCTGCCCATTTTCCTTTTTGTAATTTTAAAAATGTAGAAGATGAAAAAAAAATTGCTAAATACAAATTAAATGTTTCATCCTTAAGTTTAGGCCTTTTAGAGATCATTTAATCTTCAACTTGGTTAACCTCACAATAACAGTAATTTTGACCAGGGGTGCCCAAACTTTTACATGCCACTGTAGGTAATAACTTGCTGATTGCTGGGACCCCCTGTGATCCGAGATGTGTAAGCGGTTTCCATTCCATTCATCATTTATGGGACTGCTAAATACAGTGGTTTGCTTTTTCCGGACGTTTCCCATGGACAATGAATGGAGTGGAGGCCATGCGTGCATTCCTCCGCTCCATTCACGATGGAGAGCACTGATCTTGGCATCTCTCGGGTACCCTGTTGGCAGCTAGTTAACACCTGTCTTGTCTATTGGGGAAAACTTTATTTTTTTGGGAACAACTCTTTATAGATGACAAACTGTAACTGGAACACCTCCCAAGACCTGCCGACCTGGATATGCTCTGACCCAGTCCTCTAAGAATCACAATTTGAGCCTTAACTAAATCACGTGAACCCTTTGTTTCCAACTTATCAGCCACAAGGACTGATTATTTACCTGCTACCTAATACTGTATATTCCACCCCTTCACCGGCGCCATTTTCACAAAATAACAAATGTTATCCACATCACTAGCTTCATTCTTAGACTCCTCAGTATATGTGGCATGCAGACAATTATTTCCTGGGTAGCTATGATCACCACTTGGGAATGAAAAGAGAGTCGTGTTGAAACCTCTAAAATGAAGAATCCCCATCGAACTCCAGATCGAAGAGGACCATATAAGTACAACTTTAGGGATGAGGAGTGGACTATCTCTTTTTTTCCCACCTGCTCCAAGCCCTAACTCCATCAGACCCTTCTATTTTTCAACTGTTCACCTAATTTCACCATCCTGCAGTTGGCATCCAAACAGCCTGCTCTATCTTGCTCGTGGGAACTCTATGACCATCTCATAATTCAGAATGTCTGCTAATCCAACACTTATCAAGTCTTATTGATGCTGGACTAAAGTAATTTTAACTGCCACTATGTTGCCGTTTTCTCTGACGCCCACGACGGCACCACGGAGAGAAGGGATCCGCCCACCAAGGACAGGAAACCTACAGATAAAAAGGCGGTACCTCTCTCCTGCATCAGTTGGTTTCCTGTCCTTGATGGGAGACCTACAGATTCACCTCCGTCAGAGGAAAAAGATTCTTCGTGGGAATTCCGGGGCCAATCAGCCGATCCAGGCAGCGGGGGCCCCCTGCCTCGGCTAGATGTGGTGACCCAAAGCGCCACCGCTAGGGGCTAGTAGGCCTTTTAGGGTGCACGGAGAGAGGTGGCAGGACCATCGGCCGCCTCTCTAGGTAAGACTCACCAGCAGCAGCCATGTCCAAGGGGGGTCCCTCTATGGATAGGAGCCGATGTCTTGCTCCCTGGCGTCAGTCTGCGGGCTGCAGCTCCCGGGAGTTCCGAGCAGTCAGCATGCGGTGGTGCGCGGCGCCATCTTGCCCCCGTCTGCGCACGCGCGAGATAGGGCGAGATTTCAAACGGCAAGGGCCTTGCGCGAGCGCTGCGATCCTCACCCTGTGCGAGCAGCCTCTGGAGGAACTGCGCAGGCGCGGGATTTCGCGCACGAGGTGAACTGCGCAGGTGCGGGATTTCGGGCGCAAGTTTGAACTGCGCATTCGCAAAAGGGAAAAAAAAATGGCGCCTTCCACCGCTATTTTAGCAAGATACACCTGGGGGCAAAACGCTTCCAAATGGAGACCGGCCAGTGCTCACCAATGAGCAATGTGGAGCAAGTATCTCCCCTGCCCAGGACATCTCCACAGCCGCCGCCACAGCAGCAGCAGAAGCGACAAACCCAGAAAGGACACCAGGACTCTACCAGGAAAGGGCGTTCTGGATCACTGGCAAGCAAAGGGTCCAGCGTGACGTCCGGCTCAAGGGATAAAGCGATAACAAACATGGATCATCCCCAACCGGTATTTATGGGTCCATAAGGTGGTAAGTGATCTTCGTGAAAGTTAGTGATAGTGAGGGCCTATCTTTGTGTCTTTTACTATAGGGGAAGAAAAGCACAAGCAAAACTAAACATAACATATGTGCCTTATGTAAAGAAGATCTTCCATCTTCATGGGAAAAAAAGACTTTGCAGTATTTGTATTCAGCAGACAGTGTCAGAAGGCCTCCCCAGGTTCGCAGCAGACCTTCAAAATCTGATTAAAGTCCAGGTAGAAGAGACCTTTAAATCCCTCAAAGGAGGGAAAAAGCGAAGGAAGACTAAGCACAGATCTCCGTCTCCTGAATCTGGTGATTCAGGGGAAGATATGGATTCAGACACATCCAATTCTTCCTCCTCATCATCCTCGTCATCATCTTCATTTTCCTCGGGATGCTGTAGTTGCTTTCCTATAGAAGAAACTGACAGCCTGGTTAAGGCCGTTAGGAACACTATGGGGCTGGCAGACCCTCACCCAAAAAGATCCGTTCAAGACATAATGTTCGGGGGGCTTGACCAAAAAAAGAGAAGGGCCTTTCCCCTTAATGAAAAAATCCAGGCTTTGATTAAGAAAGAGTGGAAAAAGCCTATAAGAAAGTCACTACTTACTCCGAAAAGGAAGTATCCGTTTGATGACCAATCCTGTTCCTTCTGGGATAAGGCGCCTAAACTGGATGTGGCAATTGCTAAGGCATCCAAAAAATATGCCCTTCCGTTTGAGGACATGGGGGTCTTAAAAGATCCAATGGACAAGAAGGCAGATGGCTTCCTCAGAGGTTCATGGGAAGCGGCTGGTGGAGGCCTTAAACTGGCAGTCGCTGCCGCATGTACATTTCGCTCCCTGATGGTATGGTTAGACCAATTAGAAGGCCAGCTCAAAAACAGATCATCCCGAGACTCAATTTTAAATATGTTACCTGTTATGCGTGGAGCTGCCGCCTTCTTGGCAGATGTCTCTGCGGATTCAATAAAACTATCCGCCAGGTCAGCAGTGTTTTCTAATGCCGCAAGGCGGGCCCTCTCGCTGAAATGTTGGCCGGGAGACCTCCAGACAAAGTCTAAAGTGTGTACCATCCCCTGTGAAGGAGAGTTCCTATTCGGGCCTACTCTAGATGATATACTGGAGAAAGTGGGGGATAAAAAGAAATCATTTACCTCCCTGGGTTTCCCTTCATACAGGAGGCCCTTTCGGAGCAAGAGGTTCTTCCGAAGGAAGCCGGGAAAAAACAAGGATAGGTGGGAAGACAAGCGAAACAAAAACAAGGGTTTCATATTCAACAAAAACCCTAACGACAACAAAAAACCCGCACAATGAATGCTTGCCCCAGGTGGGGGGGAGACTGGCCCTCTTCCTCTCAGCCTGGGAGAAAATTACCAGCAGTCCTTGGGTTTTGAACATAATAAGATCCGGACTGAAACTGAAATTCCAAAAGCCCCCTCACCCCTCGTTCATGACGACTTCGCTAAGATCTTCGGAGGAACAGCAACTAGTGCTGGAAAAAGAGGTCATGGGACTAGTAAACAAAGGGGTTCTCATGGAAGTTCCCCTACAAGAAAGAGGTCAAGGGTATTACTCCCCTCTGTTCCTGAGGAAGAAGCCGGACGGTTCCTTCAGGACTATCATAAATCTGAAGGGCCTAAACAAATTCCTAGAAATCCAGCCATTCAAAATGGAAACAATAAAAACCTCGATTTCCACTGTGTTTCATGGTAGTCCTGGATCTGAGGGACGCCTACTATCACGTCCCTATCCACAATGATCACCAGAAATTCCTCAGAATAGCAGTCTATATAAGGGGGTGATATACCATTTTCAATTCTTGGCCCTACCCTTCCGGCTGGCTATAGCCCCACTGGTCTTCACGAAATTAGTTGCAGAAGTAATGGCTCACCTGAGGGAACAAGATACCCTGGTAGTGCCATACCTTGACGACTTTTTGATAATAGGTTCCTCTCCACAACACTGCGAGGAACAGCTGAAAACAATCAGACATTCTCTGGAAAAACTGGGCTGGTTAGTGAACTTTAAAAAATCCAGATTGTTACCATGCCAGATCCAGGAGTACCTGGGTCTCACTCTGGACTCTGTAAAACAAGAATGCCGTCTTCCAGAGGAAAAAATTCAAAACATCATAAGTCTGGTATCCAGAAGGCGAGACACCCCCGCCATAACCCTGCGCCAAGCGATGTCCCTCCTGGGATCCATGACGGCCTGCATCCCAGCAGTCCAATGGGCTCAGTTACACTCAAGGGAGCATCAATGGCAAATCTTGTCAGAAGAAGTCTCTCTAAAAGGGAATTTAGAAAGTCGGCTAAATTTATCTCCAAACACGGTTCGGTCACTAGATTGGTGGACATCGCAAGACAATCTTTCTCAAGGAGTCCCATGGGTAACTCCAGTATCTCAGACAGTAACAACAGATGCGAGTCCCAGTGGGTGGGGGGCACACCTGTCATGGTTCCCAATGGCAGGGACTCAGGCAAAAACGGACTAGCTCTAGGAATGATGGAATCTCAGATGACCGCGACGCTGAACCTAACACGCAACTAATAGTAGCCAGGGGGTGTGCCTACGATTATCCCTAGACACCTCGCACCAGCCGGAAATCTAGTTACCCCTAGTAGAGGAATACACAGACCTGGCTTGCCTCCAGGGAAACCCCAAAAGTGATAGTAGCCCCCCACATATAATAACGGTTAGGTAAGAGGAAAACACGTACGCAGTATGAATATAGATTCAGCAAAGAGAGGCCCTCTGACTAGATAGCAGAAAATACAAAAGAGGACTTCGCGGTCACCTCAAAACCCTAAACAGCCATCCTGAAATTACTTTAACTCCGTTATCAACTCATGACACCGGAGTAGTAATTTCAGATCACTAGAGCTTCCAGCAGCAAGAGAAATATAAATGCATGCTGGACAAACAAACACAAAAATGCCAAAGATCCAACTTAGCTGAATTGCAGACTTGGAGCAGGTAGCAAGCAACAGAGGTGCTCTGGTAACATTGACTGCCGGCACTAGAATGACTGAGAAGCCAGACTAAATAGGAAACTCCCAGTTTCCTGATGGGAACAGGTGCAAGACAAAAGTCAGCCAGTACCACCAGTAACCACCAGAGGGAGCCCAAAAACAGAATTCACAACAGTACCCCCCCCCCCTTAAGGAGGGGGCACCGAACCCTCATGAGAACCACCAGGGCGATCTGGATGCGCCCTATGAAAGGCGCGAACCAAATCAGAGGCATGAACATCGGAGGCAGTCACCCAAGAATTATCCTCCTGATCGTATCCCTTCCATTTAACCAAATATTGAAGTCTCCGTCTGGAAACGCGAGAGTCCAAAATCTTCTCCACAACATACTCCAATTCACCCTCCACCAGCACAGGAGCAGGAGGCTCAACAGAAGGAACAACCGGTACCTCGTACCTCCGCAACAACGACCGATGGAAGACATTATGAATGGTGAAAGATGCTGGTAGGTCCAAACGAAAAGATACAGGATTAAGAATCTCCAAAATCTTATAAGGACCTATGAACCGAGGTTTAAACTTAGGAGAAGAGACCTTCATAGGGACAAAACGAGAAGATAACCACACCAAGTCCCCAACGCGGAGATGATGACCCACACGACGATGACGATTAGCAAACTGCTGAGTCTTCTCCTGAGACAACTTCAAATTGTCCACCACATGACTCCAAATCCGGTGCAGTCTATCCACCACCGTGTCCACTCCAGGGCAATCCGAAGATTCCACCTGGCCAGATGAAAAACGAGGGTGAAACCCTGAATGGCAAAAGAAAGGAGAAACCAGAGTGGCAGAACTGGCCCCATTATTGAGGGCAAACTCTGCCAACGGCAAAAAGGCGACCCAATCATCCTGATCAGCAGACACAAAACACCTCAAATAAGTCTCCAAGGTCTGATTAGTTGGCTCCGTCTGGCCATTAGTCTGAGGATGGAATGCAGACGAAAAAGACAAATCAATGCCCATCCTGGCACAGAACGCTCGCCAGAACCTAGACACAAATTGAGACCCCCTGTCAGAAACGATGTTTTCCGGGATACCATGTAAACGAACCACATTCTGAAAAAATAAAGGAACCAACTCAGATGAAGAAGGCAATTTGGGCAAGGGTACCAAATGAACCATCTTAGAAAAACGGTCACACACCACCCAAATGACGGACATTTTCTGAGAAACCGGGAGGTCCGAGATAAAGTCCATAGAGATGTGCGTCCACGGCCTCTTCGGAATAGGCAAGGACAACAACAATCCACTAGCCCGAGAACAGCAAGGCTTGGCCCGAGCACAAACATCACAAGACTGTACAAAGGCACGCACATCCCGAGACAGGGAAGGCCACCAGAAGGACCTGGCCACCAAATCTCTGGTACCAAAAATTCCAGGGTGACCTGCCAACACAGAAGAATGAACCTCCGAGATGACTCTACTGGTCCATTCATCTGGAACAAACAGTCTCCCAGGCGGACAACGATCAGGCCTATCAGTCTGAAACTCCTGCAAAGCACGTCGCAAGTCTGGGGAGACAGCAGACAAAATCACCCCATCCTTAAGGATACCCGTAGGCTCAGAATCACCAGAGGAGTCAGGCTCAAAACTCCTAGAAAGGGCATCTGCCTTCACATTTTTTGAACCCGGCAAGTATGAAACCACAAAATTAAACCGGGAGAAAAACAACGACCAGCGCGCCTGTCTAGGATTCAGACGCCTGGCAGACTCAAGGTAAATCAGATTCTTGTGATCAGTCAAGACCACCACCTGATGTCTAGCACCCTCAAGCCAATGACGCCACTCCTCAAATGCCCACTTCATAGCCAAGAGCTCCCGATTACCGACATCATAATTTCGCTCGGCGGGCGAAAACTTTCGAGAGAAGAATGCACATGGTCTCATCACTGAGCAATCGGGACTTCTCTGCGACAAAACCGCCCCCGCTCCAATCTCGGAAGCATCAACCTCGACCTGAAAAGGGAGCGAAACATCAGGCTGGCGCAACACAGGGGCGGAAGAAAAGCGGCGCTTAAGCTCCCGAAAGGCCTCCACAGCTGCAGAGGACCAATTGGCAACATCAGCACCCTTCTTAGTCAAATCAGTCAGAGGTTTAGCAACACTTGAAAACCCAGTTATAAATCGACGATAGAAATTAGCAAAGCCCAAGAACTTCTGAAGACTCTTCAGGGAAGTAGGCTGCGTCCAATCACAAATAGCCTGAACCTTGACAGGATCCATCTCAACAGAAGAAGGGGAAAAAATATACCCCAAAAAGGAGATCTTCTGAACCCCAAAAATACACTTTGAACCCTTTACAAACAAAGAATTGGCCCGCAAAACCTGAAAAACCTTCCTAACCTGTTGAACATGCGACTCCCAGTCATCCGAAAAAATCAAAATATCATCCAAATACACAATCATAAATTTATCCAGGTATTTACGGAAAATATCGTGCATAAAGGACTGAAAGACTGAAGGAGCATTAGAAAGACCAAAAGGCATTACCAAATACTCAAAATGGCCCTCGGGCATATTAAATGCAGTTTTCCACTCATCTCCCTGCTTAATCCGCACCAAATTATACGCACCCCGAAGATCAATCTTAGAGAACCACTTTGCCCCTTTAATACGAGCAAATAAATCAGTCAATAGTGGCAAAGGATACTGGTATTTGACTGTAATCTTATTTAACAGGCGATAATCAATACAGGGCCTCAGGGAGCCATCTTTTTTACCCACGAAAAAAAAACCTGCTCCTAAAGGGGATGAGGATGGACGGATATGTCCCTTTTCCAAGGACTCCTTAATATACTCTCGCATAGCAGCATGCTCAGGCACAGACAGATTAAACAAACGACCCTTGGGAAACTTGCTGCCCGGAATCAAGTCTATAGCACAATCACAATCCCTGTGAGGGGGGAGAGAACTAAGTTTGGGCTCCTCAAAAACATCACAATAGTCAGACAAAAATGCCGGAATTTCAGAGGGAGTAGATGAAGCAATGGAAACCAAAGGTACTTCCCCATGAGCCCCCTGACATCCCCAGCTTAACACAGACATTGTTTTCCAGTCAAGGACTGGATTATGAGTTTGCAACCATGGCAATCCAAGCACTAAGACATCATGCAAGTTATGCAACACAAGGAAGCGAATCACCTCCCGATGGTCAGGAGTCATACACATAGTCACTTGTGTCCAGTATTGTGGTTTATTCCTAGCCAATGGTGTGGAGTCGATACCCTTCAGAGGGATAGGAACTTCCAAAGGCTCTAGGCTAAACCCACAGCGTCTGGCAAAGGACAAATCCATAAGACTCAAGGAAGCGCCAGAATCCACATAGGCATCCACAGTAATAGATGATAATGAACAGATCAAAGTTACAGACAAAATAAACTTAGACTGTAAAGTGCCAATTGCAAAAGACTTATCAACCTTTTTTGTGCGTTTAGAGCATGCTGATATAACATGAGCAGAATCACCACAGTAGAAGCACAACCCATTTTTACGCCTATAATTCTGCCGTTCACTTCTGGACAGAATTCTATCACATTGCATAATCTCCGGTGTCTGCTCAGAAGACACCGCCAAATGGTGCACAGGTTTGCGCTCCCGTAAACGCCGATCAATCTGAATAGCCATAGTCATGGATTCATTCAGACCTGTGGGCGTAGGAAACCCCACCATGACATCTTTAACGGCGTCAGAGAGACCTTCTCTGAAATTCGCCGCCAGGGCGCACTCATCCCACTGAGTAAGCACAGACCATTTTCAAAATTTTTGACAATATATTTCAGCTTCATCATGCCCTTGAGAGAGGGCTATCAAGGCCTTTTCAGCCTGAATCTCCAAATTAGGTTCCTCATAGAGCAACCCCAGTGCCAGAAAAAACGCATCCACATTGAGCAGCGTAGGATCCCCTGGTGCCAATGCAAATGCCCACTTCTGGGGGTCACCCCGCAACAAGGAAATCACAATTTTAACCTGCTGAGCGGAGTCTCCAGCGGAGCGAGATCTCAGAGAAAGATACAATTTACAATTGTGCTTAAAATTCAAAAAACGAGATCTATCTCCAGAAAATAACTCAGGTATAGGAATCTTGGGTTCTGACATAGGAGCATGTATAACATAGTCTTGGATATTTTGAACCTTAGAAGCAAGAGCACTCAGGCCTGTAGCTAAACTCTGGATATCGATTTCTCAACAGCTGAGATCTGAGCCATTCAAGGGTTAAGAGGAGAGAAAAAAGCAGCAGATTGCAATTATGGCTAGACAGAACTTCTGAGTAAAAAAAAAAAAAAAAAGTGTCAGAAACTTCTTCTTTTCTCTCTTTCTTCAGCCAATACCTTTAATACATTTGAGGCCGGCAATACTGTCATGGTTCCCAATGGCAGGGACTCAGGCAAAAACGGACTAGCTCTAGGAATGATGGAATCTCAGATGACCGCGACGCTGAACCTAACACGCAACTAATAGTAGCCAGGGGGTGTGCCTACGATTATCCCTAGACACCTCGCACCAGCCGGAAATCTAGTTACCCCTAGTAGAGGAATACACAGACCTGGCTTGCCTCCAGGGAAACCCCAAAAGTGATAGTAGCCCCCCACATATAATAACGGTTAGGTAAGAGGAAAACACGTACGCAGTATGAATATAGATTCAGCAAAGAGAGGCCCTCTGACTAGATAGCAGAAATTACAAAAGAGGACTTCGCGGTCACCTCAAAACCCTAAACAGCCATCCTGAAATTACTTTAACTCCGTTATCAACTCATGACACCGGAGTAGTAATTTCAGATCACTAGAGCTTCCAGCAGCAAGAGAAATATAAATGCATGCTGGACAAACAAACACAAAAATGCCAAAGATCCAACTTAGCTGAATTGCAGACTTGGAGCAGGTAGCAAGCAACAGAGGTGCTCTGGTAACATAGATTGCCGGCACTAGAATGACTGAGAAGCCAGACTAAATAGGAAACTCCCAGTTTCCTGATGGGAACAGGTGCAAGACAAAAGTCAGCCAGTACCACCAGTAACCACCAGAGGGAGCCCAAAAACAGAATTCACAACACACACCTGTTGTGAATTCCATTTTTGGACTCCCTCCTGTGGTCATGAATGGTACTTCAGTGAGTTCGGTCATTGGACTCCCTCTGTTGGCTTTGAGTGGTACTGCTGATCCTTGAGGTTGGCTTTCCCAGCTGCCCTCGTTTATCGCTAGGCTGGCTTCTCTATTTAACTCCACTCAGATCGTTACCTCATGCCTGCTGTCAATGTATCAGTACTGGTTCAGATCTCTCTTGGATTTCTCTGGTGACCTGACTGTTCCAGCAGAAGCTAAGTCACTGCTAGCTCATTTATTGTTCATTGTGTTCTGAATATATTTCTTAGTACATGCTAAGTTCTGTCCAGCTTGCTTTCATGATATTTCCTTGCTAGCTGGAAGCTCTGGGGGCGCAGGGTTGCACCTCCCCACCGTGAGTCGGTGTGGAGGGCTTTTTGCACACTCTGCGTGGTTTTTGTAGTTTTTTTGTGCTGACCGCATAGATCCCTTTACTATCCTCTGCCTATCTAGTGTAGACTGGCCTCCTTTGCTAATACCTGTTTCATTCCTGTGTTTGTGACATTCCTCTTAACTCACCGTCAATATTTGTGGGGGCTGCCTTTTCCTTTGGGGAATTTCTCTGAGGCAAGGTAAGGCTTTATTTTCTATCTTTAGGGGTAGTTAGCTCTTAGGCTGTGAAGAGGCGTCTAGGGAGAGTTAGGTACGCTCCACGGCTATCTCTAGTGTTTGTGTGATAGGTTTAGGGTTTGCGGTCAGCAGAGCTCCCACTCCCCAGAGCTCGTCCCGATTTCCAGTTTAACCATCAGGTCATTCTGGGTGCTCCTAACCACCAGGCCATCATAACAGTACAGCAGGCTGTTGTGAAATTGGATTTTGGGCTCCCCCGGTGGCCACTGGTGGAATTGAACTGGTGTGCATCATCCCCTCTGTTCACCTGTTTCCATCAGGATGTGGGAGTCGCTATTTAACTTTGCTCCTCTGTCACTTCCATGCCGGTCAACATTGTAATCAGAAGCCTTTCTGTGCATGTTCCTGCTGCTAGACAACTCCCAGCTAAGTTGGACTTTAGTCCTCGTTTGTTTTTGCATTTTGTTCCAGTTCACAGCTGTAGTTTCGTTTCTGTGTCTGGAAAGCTCTTGTGATCTGAAATTGCCACTCTGATGTTATGAGTTAATACTAGAGTCTTAAAGTAATTTCAGGATGGCGTTTTGATAGGGTTTTCAGCTGACCATGAAAGTGCCCTTTCTGTCTTCCTGCTATCTAGTAAGCGGACCTCAATTTTGCTAAACCTATTTTCATACTACGTTTGTCATTTCATCTAAAATCACCGCCAATATATGTGGGGGCCTCTGTCTGCCTATCGGGGAAATTTCTCTAGAGGTGAGCCAGGACTATATTTTCCTCTGCCAGGATTAGTTAGTCCTCCGGCCGGCGCTGGGCGTCTAGGGATAAAAAACGTAGGCAACGCTACCCGGCTACTGTTAGTTGTGCGGCAGGTTTAGTTCATGGTCAGTTTAGTTTCCATCCTTCCAAGAGCTAGTACTTATGTTTGCTGGGCTATGTTCTCTTGCCATTGAGAACCATAACAGTTTGACCGGCCCCAAAAAAGGGTTAAATTAATTGACAGAGAAAGGAGAGAAAAGAGAAGTCTGCTGAAGATTTTTTTTTATTTTTTTTTTCCCTTCCCTTCAGTTCTGAGTGTGCTTGTAATTTAATCTCTTGCAAGTCTGCCTATATTGCAGCCTTTCTCTCTCTCTCTCTCTCCTTCTAATCCTGGAATGGCTCTGTGTTCACCTGTTTAAAATAAGATTTTGTTGTTCATGTTCCTATATCTGAACCTAGAATTCCTTTGCCTGAATTTTTCTCGGGGAATAGATCTTGCTTTCAAAATTTCAAAAATAATTGCAAGTTGTTTTTGTCCCTGAAATCTCGCTCTGCTGGAGATCCTGCTCAGCAGGTCAGGATTGTGATTTCCTTGCTCCGGGGCGACCCTCAGGATTGGGCTTTTGCATTGGCTCCAGGGGATCCTGCGTTGCTCAATGTGGATGCGTTTTTTCTGGCCTTGGGGTTGCTTTATGAGGAACCTCAGTTAGAGCTTCAGGCGGAAAAGGCCTTGATGTCCCTATCTCAGGGGCAAGACGAAGCTGAAATATACTGCCAGAAATTCCGTAAATGGGCTGTGCTTACTCAGTGGAATGAGTGCGCCCTGGCGGCGAATTTCAGAGAGGGTCTCTCTGATGCCATTAAGGATGTTATGGTGGGGTTCCCTGTGCCTGCGGGTCTGAATGAGTCCATGACAATGGCTATCCAGATCGATAGGCGTCTGCGGGAGCGCAAACCTGTGCACCATTTGGCGGTGTCTACTGAGAAGACGCCAGAGAATATGCAATGTGATAGAATTCTGTCCAGAAGTGAACGGCAGAATTTAAGACGAAAAAATGGGTTGTGCTTCTATTGCGGTGATTCAACTCATGTTATATCAGCATGCTCTAAGCGTACTAAGAAGCTTGATAAGTCTGTTTCAATTGGCACTTTACAGTCTAAGTTTATTCTATCTGTGACCCTGATTTGTTCTTTATCATCTATTACCGCGGATGCCTATGTCGACTCTGGCGCCGCTTTGAGTCTTATGGATTGGTCCTTTGCCAAACGCTGTGGGTATGATTTGGAGCCTCTTGAAACTCCTATACCCCTGAAGGGGATTGACTCCACCCCATTGGCTAGTAATAAACCACAATACTGGACACAAGTAACTATGCGGATTAATCCGGATCATCAGGAGATTATTCGCTTTCTTGTGCTGTATAACCTACATGATGTGTTGGTGCTTGGATTGCCATGGCTGCAATCTCATAACCCAGTCCTTGACTGGAAAGCTATGTCTGTGTTAAGCTGGGGATGTAAGGGGACGCATGGGGACGTACCTGTGGTTTCCATTTCATCATCTATTCCCTCTGAGATTCCTGAATTCTTGACTGAATATCGTGACGTTTTTGAAGAACCTAAGCTTGGTTCATTACCTCCACACCGGGAGTGCGATTGTGCCATAGATTTGATTCCGGGTAGTAAATACCCTAAGGGTCGTTTATTTAATCTGTCTGTGCCTGAACATGCTGCTATGCTAGAATATATAAAGGAGTCCTTGGAAAAGGGACATATTCGTCCTTCGTCATCTCCCTTAGGAGCCGGTTTTTTCTTTGTGGCTAAGAAAGATGGCTCTTTGAGGCCGTGTATTGATTATCGGCTTTTGAATAAAATCACCGTTAAATATCAATATCCGTTGCCACTGCTGACTGATTTGTTTGCTCGCATAAAGGGGGCCAAGTGGTTCTCTAAGATAGATCTCCGTGGGGCGTATAATTTGGTGCGAATTAAGCAGGGGGATGAGTGGAAGACCGCATTTAATACGCCCGAGGGCCACTTTGAGTATTTGGTGATGCCTTTTGGTCTTTCAAATGCCCCTTCAGTCTTTCAGTCCTTTATGCATGACATTTTCCGTGATTATTTGGATAAATTTATGATTGTGTATCTGGATGATATTTTGATTTTTTCGGATGACTGGGACTCTCATGTCCAGCAGGTCAGGAGGGTTTTTCAGGTTTTGCGGTCTAATTCCTTGTGTGTGAAGGGTTCTAAGTGCGTTTTTGGGGTTCAAAAGATTTCCTTTTTGGGATATATTTTTTCCCCCTCTTCCATCGAGATGGATCCTGTCAAGGTTCAGGCTATTTGTGATTGGACGCAACCTTCTTCTCTTAAGAGTCTTCAGAAATTTTTGGGCTTTGCTAACTTTTATCGTCGATTTATTGCTGGTTTTTCTGATGTTGTTAAACCATTGACTGATTTGACTAAGAAGGGTGCTGATGTTGCTGATTGGTCCCCTGCTGCTGTGGAGGCCTTTCGGGAGCTTAAGCGCCGCTTTTCTTCCGCCCCTGTGTTGCGTCAGCCTGATGTTGCTCTTCCTTTTCAGGTTGAGGTCGACGCTTCTGAAATCGGAGCTGGGGCGGTTTTGTCGCAGAGAAGTTCCGATTGTTCCGTGATGAGACCTTGTGCCTTTTTCTCGCGTAAATTTTCGCCCGCCGAGCGGAATTATGATGTTGGGAATCGGGAGCTTTTGGCCATGAAGTGGGCTTTTGAGGAGTGGCGTCATTGGCTTGAGGGGGCTAGACATCAGGTGGTGGTATTGACTGACCACAAAAATCTAATTTATCTTGAGTCCGCCAGACGCCTGAATCCTAGACAGGCGCGCTGGTCGTTGTTTTTCTCTCGGTTTAATTTTGTGGTGTCCTACCTGCCGGGTTCTAAGAATGTTAAGGCGGATGCCCTTTCTAGGAGTTTTGAGCCTGACTCCCCTGGTAACTCTGAACCTACAGGTATCCTTAAGGATGGAGTGATATTGTCTGCCGTTTCTCCAGACCTGCGGCGGGCCTTGCAGGAGTTTCAGGCGGATAGACCTGATCGTTGCCCACCTGGTAGACTGTTTGTTCCTGATGATTGGACCAGTAAAGTCATTTCTGAGGTTCATTCTTCTGCGTTGACAGGTCATCCTGGAATCTTTGGTACCAGGGATTTGGTGGCAAGGTCCTTCTGGTGGCCTTCCCTGTCTCGAGATGTGCGAGGCTTTGTGCAGTCTTGTGACGTTTGTACTCGGGCCAAGCCTTGTTGTTCTCGGGCTAGTGGATTGTTGTTGCCCTTGCCTATCCCGAAGAGGCCCTGGACGCACATCTCGATGGATTTTATTTCGGATCTTCCTGTTTCTCAGAAGATGTCTGTCATCTGGGTGGTGTGTGACCGTTTCTCTAAGATGGTCCATTTGGTTCCCCTGCCTAAGTTGCCTTCTTCTTCCGAGTTGGTTCCTCTGTTTTTTCAAAATGTGGTCCGTTTGCATGGTATTCCGGAGAATATCGTTTCTGACAGAGGAACCCAATTCGTGTCTAGATTTTGGCGAGCATTCTGTGCTAGGATGGGCATAGATTTGTCTTTCTCATCTGCTTTCCATCCTCAGACTAATGGCCAGACCGAGCAGACGAATCAGACCTTGGAGACATATTTGAGGTGTTTTGTGTCTGCAGATCAGGATGATTGGGTTGCTTTTTTGCCTTTAGCGGAGTTTGCCCTCAATAATCGGGCCAGCTCTGCCACCTTGGTGTCTCCTTTTTTCTGTAATTCGGGGTTTCATCCTCGATTTTCTTCTGGTCAGGTGGAATCTTTGGATTGTCCTGGAGTGGATGCTGTGGTGGAGAGGTTGCATCAGATGTGGGGGCAGGTAGTGGACAATTTGAAGTTGTCCCAGGAGAAGACTCAGCTTTTTGCCAACCGCCGGCGTCGGGTTGGTCCTCGGCTTTGTGTTGGGGACTTGGTGTGGTTGTCTTCTCGTTTTGTCCCTATGAGGGTTTCTTCTCCTAAGTTTAAGCCTCGGTTCATCGGCCCGTACAAGATATTGGAGATTCTTAACCCTGTGTCCTTCCGTTTGGACCTCCCTGCATCTTTTTCTATTCATAATGTTTTTCATCGGTCATTGTTGCGCAGGTATGAGGTACCGGTTGTGCCTTCCGTTGAGCCTCCTGCTCCGGTGTTGGTTGAGGGCGAGTTGGAGTACGTTGTGGAAAAAATCTTGGACTCCCGGGTTTCCAGACGGAAACTCCAGTATCTTGTCAAATGGAAGGGATACGGTCAGGAGGATAATTCTTGGGTGATTGCCTCTGATGTTCATGCCTCCGATCTGGTCCGTGCCTTTCATAGGGCTCATCCTGATCGCCCTGGTGGTTCTGGTGAGGGTTCGGTGCCCCCTCCTTGAGGGGGGGGTACTGTTGTGAAATTGGATTTTGGGCTCCCCCGGTGGCCACTGGTGGAATTGAACTGGTGTGCATCATCCCCTCTGTTCACCTGTTTCCATCAGGATGTGGGAGTCGCTATTTAACCTTGCTCCTCTGTCACTTCCATGCCGGTCAACATTGTAATCAGAAGCCTTTCTGTGCATGTTCCTGCTGCTAGACAACTCCCAGCTAAGTTGGACTTTAGTCCTCGTTTGTTTTTGCATTTTGTTCCAGTTCACAGCTGTAGT
This sequence comes from Ranitomeya variabilis, assembly GCF_051348905.1. Taxonomy (NCBI): domain Eukaryota; kingdom Metazoa; phylum Chordata; class Amphibia; order Anura; family Dendrobatidae; genus Ranitomeya; species Ranitomeya variabilis. Next base: position 110,248,465 of record NC_135234.1, read on the forward strand.
TTCGTTTCTGTGTCTGGAAAGCTCTTGTGATCTGAAATTGCCACTCTGATGTTATGAGTTAATACTAGAGTCTTAAAGTAATTTCAGGATGGCGTTTTGATAGGGTTTTCAGCTGACCATGAAAGTGCCCTTTCTGTCTTCCTGCTATCTAGTAAGCGGACCTCAATTTTGCTAAACCTATTTTCATACTACGTTTGTCATTTCATCTAAAATCACCGCCAATATATGTGGGGGCCTCTGTCTGCCTATCGGGGAAATTTCTCTAGAGGTGAGCCAGGACTATATTTTCCTCTGCCAGGATTAGTTAGTCCTCCGGCCGGCGCTGGGCGTCTAGGGATAAAAAACGTAGGCAACGCTACCCGGCTACTGTTAGTTGTGCGGCAGGTTTAGTTCATGGTCAGTTTAGTTTCCATCCTTCCAAGAGCTAGTACTTATGTTTGCTGGGCTATGTTCTCTTGCCATTGAGAACCATAACAGCAGGCCAGCAAAGTGTTAATGCATCTCAAAAGAGGGATAAGAGAAGTTCTGAGACCATTTTTTTTTCTCTGCAGTGTGTTTTGTCTTTCTTTTCCCCTTAACCTCTGGGTGGTTCAGGACTCAGGTGTACATATGGATATTCAAGGTCTGTCCTCTTGTGTCCATCAACTCACTGCAAGGGTACAAAGCATTCAAGATTATGTAGTTCAGAATCCGATGTTAGAGCCTAGAATTCCAATTCCTGATTTGTTTTCTGGGGATAGATCTAAGTTTCTGAATTTCAAAAATAATTGTAGACTGTTTCTTGCTTTGAAACCCCGCTCCTCTGGTGACCCCATTCAGCAAGTAAAAATCATTATTTCTTTGTTACGTGGCGACCCTCAAGACTGGGCATTCTCCCTTGCGCCAGGAGATCCTGCACTGCTTAATGTAGATGCGTTTTTTTCTGGCGCTTGGATTGCTTTATGACGAACCTAATTCTGTGGATCAGGCAGAGAAAACCTTGCTGGCTTTGTGTCAGGGTCAGGGTGAAGCGGAGGTATATTGCCAGAAGTTTAGAAAGTGGTCTGTGCTTACTCACTGGAATGAGTGTGCCCTGGCAGCAATCTTCAGAAAGGGTCTTTCTGAAGCCCTTAAGGATGTTATGGTGGGGTTCCCCACGCCTGCTGGTCTGAATGAATCAATGTCCTTGGCCATTCAGATCGATCGGTACTTGCGTGAGCGCAAAATTGTGCACCATTTGGCAGTTTCCTCTGAGCAGAGGCCTGAGCCTATGCAGTGTGACAGGACTTTGACCAGAGCTGAATGGCAAGAACACAGACGTCAGAATGGGCTGTGTTTTTACTGTGGTGACTCCAGTCATGCTATCTCTGATTGTCCTAAGCGCACTAAGCGGTTCGCTAGGTCGGTCACCATTGGTACAGTACAGCCTAAATTTCTTTTGTCCGTTACTCTGATTTGCTCTTTGTCATCCTACTCTGTTATGGCATTTGTGGATTCGGGCGCTGCCCTGAATTTGATGGACTTGGAGTTTGCCAGGCACTGTGGTTTTCTCTTGGAGCCCTTGCAGTATCCTATTCCATTAAGGGGAATTGATGCTACGCCTTTGGCCAAGAATAAACCTACTGGACTCAGTTGACCATGTGCATGGCTCCTGCGCACCAGGAGGATATTCGCTTTTTGGTGTTGCATAATTTGCATGATGTGGTCGTGTTGGGATTGCCATGGCTGCAGGTTCATAATCCAGTACTGGATTGGAAATCTATGTCTGTGTCTAGTTGGGGTTGCCAAGGGGTACATGGTGACGTTCCGTTGTTGTCAATTTCTTCTTCCACTCCTGCTGAAGTCCCTGAGTTTCTGTCGGATTACCGGGATGTATTTGATGAGCCCAAATCCAGTGCCCTACCTCCTCATAGGGATTGTGATTGTGCTATCAATTTGATTCCTGGTAGTAAGTTTCCTAAGGGCCGACTTTTCAATTTATCTGTGCCAGAACACGCCGCTATGCGAAGTTATATAAAGGAGTCCTTGGAGAAAGGGCATATTCGCCCGTCGTCGTCACCGTTGGGAGCAGGGTTCTTTTTTGTGGCCAAGAAGGATGGTTCTCTGAGACCCTGTATAGATTACCGCCTTCTCAATAAAATCACGGTCAAATTTCAGTACCCTTTGCCTCTACTGTCTGATTTGTTTGCTTGGATTAAGGGGGCTAGTTGGTTCACCAAGATAGATCTTCAAGGGGCGTATAACCTTGTGCGTATTAAACAGGGCAATGAATGGAAAACAGCATTTAATACGCCCGAGGGCCATTTTGAGTACTTGGTGATGCCATTCGGACTTTCTAATGCTCCATCTGTGTTTCAGTCCTTTATGCATGACATCTTCCGAAGGTATCTGGATAGATTCATGATTGTATATCTGGATGATATTTTGGTCTTTTCGGATGATTGGGAGTCTCATGTGAAGCAGGTCAGAATGGTATTCCAGGTCCTTCGTGTTAATTCCTTGTTTGTGAAGGGGTCTAAATGTCTCTTCGGAGTTCAGAAGGTTTCCTTTTTGGGCTTCATTTTTTCCCCTTCTACTATCGAGTTGGATCCTGTTAAAGTTCAGGCCATTTATGATTGGACTCAGCCTACATCTGTGAAGAGCCTTCAGAAATTTCTGGGTTTTGCTAATTTTTACCGTCGCTTCATCGCTAATTTTTCTAGTGTTGTTAAACCGTTGACTGATTTGATCAAGAAAGGTGCTGATGTCGTGAATTGGTCCTCTACGGCCGTTGAGGCTTTTCAGGAGTTGAAACGTCGTTTCTCTTCGGCCCCTGTGTTGCGTCAGCCAGATGTTTCGCTCCCTTTTCAGGTCGAGGTTGATGCTTCTGAGATTGGAGCAGGGGCTGTTTTGTCTCAAAGAAGTTCTGATGGCTCTGTGATGAAGCCATGTGCCTTCTTTTCTAGAAAGTTTTCGCCTGCTGAGCGTAATTATGATGTTGGCAATCGGGAATTGTTGGCTATGAAGTGGGCATTCGAGGAGTGGCGCCATTGGCTTGAGGGAGCCAAACATCGCGTGGTGGCCTTAACGGATCACAAGAATCTGACTTATCTCGAGTCTGCCAAGCGGTTAAATCCTAGACAGGCTCGATGGTCGCTGTTTTTCTCCCGTTTCGATTTTGTGGTTTCATACCTTCCGGGTTCTAAGAATGTGAAGGCTGATGCCCTTTCAAGGAGTTTTGTGCCTGATTCTCCGGGAGTCCCTGAGCCGGCTGGTATTCTCAAAGAGGGGGTGATTCTGTCTGCCATCTCCCCTGATTTGCGGCGGGTGCTGCAGGAGTTTCAGGCTGATAGACCTGACCGTTGTCCAGCGGAGAAACTGTTTGTCCCTGATAGATGGACTAGCAGAGTTATCTCTGAGGTTCATTGTTCAGTGTTGGCTGGTCATCCTGGGATTTTTGGTACCAGAGATTTGGTGGCTAGATCCTTTTGGTGGCCTTCTGTTATGGCTGGACCTGGTGGTTAGGAGCACCGGGAATGACCTGATAGTCAAAACTGCAAAATAGAGCGAGCTCTGGGAAGTGGGAGCTCTGCTGACCGCAGCCCTAATCTATTATCACACACACTAGAATTAGCCGTGGATCGTACCTGACTCTGCCTAGACGACTCTTCACAGCCTGAGAGGTAACTTCCCCTAAAGAGAAATATAGCCTCACCTTGCCTCAGAGAAATTCCCCAAAGGAAAAGAGCAGCCCCCCACATATATTGACTGTGAGTTAAGAGGAAGGCACAAACATAGGAATGAGACAGGTTTCAGCAAAGGAGGCCCGACTTACTAAATAGACAGAAGATAGATAAAGGGATCTTTGCGGTCAGCACAAAAAACTACAAAAAGCCACGCAGAGTGAGCAAGAAACCCCCCGCGCCGACTCACGGCGCGGTAGGTGCCACTCTGCAACCCAGAGCTTCCAGCTAGCGAGACAATATCATGATAGCCAGCAGGACAAAACTAAGCAGGTACTCAGAAATATATTCAGCACACAAATGAACAACAAATGAGCTTAACAGGGACTTAGCTTCTGCTGAAGTAGACAGGTCATCAGGAGATCCAAGTGAGATCTGAACCAGTACAGATACATTGACAACTGGCATCAGGTAATGATCTGAGCAGAGTTAAATAGAGGAACCAGCCCAGTCTTAAACGATGCAGCTGAGGAAGCCACCTCCAGACCAGCAGCTCCACTTTCAGCCACCAGAGGGAACCCACGGACAGAACTCACAGAAATACCATTCCTGACCACAGGAGGGAGTTCCAGAACAGAGTTCACAACAGCCTTCCTTGTCACGGGATGTGCGTTCTTTCGTTCAGTCCTGTGGGACTTGTGCTCGGGCTAAGCCCTGTTGTTCTCGTGCCAGTGGGTTGCTTTTGCCCTTGCCGGTCCCGAAAAGGCCCTGGACGCATGTTTCCATGGATTTTATTTCAGATCTTCCTGTCTCTCAAAGGATGTCTGTCATCTGGGTGGTTTGTGATCGCTTCTCTAAGATGGTCCATTTGGTACTCTTGCCTAAATTGCCTTCCTCCTCTGATTTGGTTCCATTATTTTTCCAGCATGTGGTTCGTTTGCATGGCATTCCGGAGAACATTGTGTCGGACAGAGGTTCCCAGTTTGTTTCGGGGTTTTGGCGGTCCTTTTGTGCTAAGATGGGCATTGATTTGTCTTTTTCTTCGGCTTTCCATCCTCAGACAAATGGCCAAACCGAAGGAACCATTTAGACCTTGGAAACCTATCTGAGATGCTTTGTTTCTGCTGATCAGGATAATTGGGTGACCTTCTTGCCATTGGCTGAGTTCGCCCTGAATAATCGGGCCAGTTCGGCTACTTTGGTTTCGCCTTTTTTTTGCAATTCTGGTTTTCATCCTCGTTTTTCTTCGGGGCAGGTTGAGCCTTCGGACTGTCGTGGATTCTGTGGTGGACAGGTTGCAGCAAATTTGGACTCACATAGTGGACAATTTGACATTGTCCCAGGAGAAAGCTCAACGTTTCGCTAACCGCCGTCGCTGTGTTGGTCCCCGACTTCGTGTTGGGGATTTGGTTTGGTTGTCATCTCGTTATGTTCCTATGAAGGTTTCTTCTCCTAAGTTTAAGCCTCGTTTCATTGGTCCTTATAAGATTTCTGAAATTCTCAATCCTGTGTCGTTTCGTTTGGCCCTTCCAGCTTCTTTTGCCATCCATAATGTGTTCCATAAGTCGTTGTTGCAGAGATATGTGGCGCCTATGGTTCCCTCCGTTGACCCTCCTGCTCCGGTGTTGGTCGAGGGGGAGTTGGAGTATGTGGTAGAGAAGATTTTGGATTCTCGTGTTTCGAGATGGAAACTTCAGTACCTGGTCAAGTGGAAGGGCTATGGTCAGGAGGATAATTCCTGGGTTGTTGCCTCCGATGTCCATGCTGCCGATTTAGTTCGTGCCTTTCATTTGGCTCGTCCTGATCGGCCTGGGGGCCCTGGTGAGGGTTCGGTGACCCCTCCTCAAGGGGGGGGTATTGTTGTGAATTCCGTTTTTGGACTCCCTCCTGTGGTCATGAATGGTACTTCAGTGAGTTCGGTCATTGGACTCCCTCTGGTGGCTTTGAGTGGTACTGCTGATCCTTGAGGTTGGCTTTCCCAGCTGCCCTCGTTTATCACTAGGCCGGCTTCTCTATTTAACTCCACTCAGATCTATACCTCATGCCTGCTGTCAATGTATCAGTACTGGTTCAGATCTCTCTTGGATTTCTCTGGTGACCTGACTGTTCCAGCAGAAGCTAAGTCACTGCTAGCTCATTTATTGTTCATTGTGTTCTGAATATATTTCTTAGTACATGCTAAGTTCTGTCCAGCTTGCTTTCATGATATTTCCTTGCTAGCTGGAAGCTCTGGGGGCGCAGGGTTGCACCTCCCCACCGTGAGTCGGTGTGGAGGGCTTTTTGCACACTCTGCGTGGTTTTTGTAGTTTTTTTGTGCTGACCGCATAGATCCCTTTACTATCCTCTGCCTATCTAGTGTAGACTGGCCTCCTTTGCTAATACCTGTTTCATTCCTGTGTTTGTGACTTTCCTCTTAACTCACCGTCAATATTTGTGGGGGCTGCCTTTTCCTTTGGGGAATTTCTCTGAGGCAAGGTAAGGCTTTATTTTCTATCTTTAGGGGTAGTTAGCTCTTAGGCTGTGAAGAGGCGTCTAGGGAGAGTTAGGTACGCTCCACGGCTATCTCTAGTGTTTGTGTGATAGGTTTAGGGTTTGCGGTCAGCAGAGCTCCCACTCCCCAGAGCTCGTCCCGATTTCCAGTTTAACCATCAGGTCATTCTGGGTGCTCCTAACCACCAGGCCATCATAACACACACCTGAACGACCTGTTAGCCCAGGGGGCTTGGCCTCCATATTTGAGAAAAGTGTCCTCCAATATGAAGGAACTACTGGCAGTCAAATTTGCACTATTAGAGTTCCTGGGCCCCCTTCGGTCTCACCATGTCAGAGTTATGTCGGACAACAAAGTGGTAATAGCATATCTAAATCACCAAGGGGGTACCCGTTCTCGGAGTTTGATGGAGATAACCAGATCAATCTTCCACATAGCCGAAACCAACCTTCAATCCCTATCGGGCCTGCATATAAAGGGGGTGGACAACTACAGAGCAGATTACCTAAGTCGCTCTCACTTGAAACAAGGGGAATGGGAGCTGAATCAGTCAGTATTCGCTCAGATCTCATTAAAATGGGGCACACCGAACATAGACCTCTTCGCAAACCAGCTAAACAAAAAAGTGAACACCTTTTGCTCAATAACACCTTTGGGAAGCCCTGTTTCCCTAGATGCGTTCCTGATATCCTGGAACCATCCACTAGCATATGCTTTTCCCCCTATTGCTCTGATTCCAGCGGTGCTGAGGAAAATTCGGGAGGACGGGGCTCACATAATCTTGATAGCTCCGTTCTGGCCGAAGAGACCTTGGTTTTCCTGGATGATGAAAATGTCCATCTCCGATCCATGGGTACTGCCGGATCTCCTGAACCTTCTCTCCCAAGGCCCAGTTCATCATCCACAGGTGGCAAGTTTGCACTTGACAGCTTGGCATTTGAAAGGGAGTTACTAGAAAGCAGGGGGTTTTCCCCAGGGCTGGTATCTACACTGCTACAAAGTAGGAAACCCTTTACAACCAGACAATATGGGAAAGTATGGAAAAAATTCCTTTCATCTTCAGGTGCCAAAATGGGGGAGGGCGTCCCCCTTAAAGCCATTCTTGAGTTTCTGCACAATGGATTAGAGTTGGGTCTGGCCACAAGCACCTTGAAAGTCCATGTAGCGGCTCTAGGAGCTTTATTCAACTATGATTTAGCAGGGAATCGATGGATATCTAGATTCATCAAAGCAGCCGGTAGATCAAGGCCTCTACCCGTGAAATCTACGCCTCAGTGGGATTTAAATTTAGTTCTTAGAGCATTATCTAAACCTCCCTTTGAACCCTTAGCGGATGCTTCAATTAAAATCTTATCCCTTAAGACTTCCTTGCTCGTCGCGCTCACTTCCGCACGTAGGGTCAGTGATATCCAGGCCTTATCCGCCAACCCCCCTTTCACGCAAATCCTGGATGACAGGGTCATCCTAAAAACTGACCCGGCATATCTCCCAAAGGTGGCATCCCGTTTTCATAGGACACAAGAAATATCTCTGCCCTCCTTCTGTCCTAATCCCAAAAACAAAGAGGAGGAGGCATTACATACATTAGATGTGAGGAGATGCCTGATGCATTACATAGAAGCCACTAGGGAGAGTAGGGAGGATTCCTCTCTCTTTGTATGTTTCCAGGGTCCCCGGAAGGGGAAGAAAGCATCTAAGGGCACCCTGGCAAGATGGATTAAAGAAGCCATCTGCCTGTCATACTCATCGAGTGGCGTACCGGTTCCGGGAAATATCAAGGCACACTCAACGAGAGCGGTGGCAACCTCTTGGGCGGAGAAGGCCGGAGCTTCAATTGAGCAGATGTGTAAAGCTGCTACCTGGTTTTCACTGTCCACTTTCTATAGGCACTATAGATTGGACCTTATCTCCTCTTCGGACCTTACCTTCGGTAAAAGGGTTCTGGAAGCGGTGGTCCCTCCCTAATGTACAAATCTCTGCAATTCTCTCCGTGGTGCCGTCGTGGGCGTCAGAGAAAAATATAGTTCTTACCGATAACGGTATTTCTCTGAGCCCACGACGGCACCCGTACATTCCCTCCCTTCACTTCTTGGGTGTGCACGTTATTATAGTGCCTTATGCTAATAGTGTAAATAGTCACGCGGTATCTCAAGTTAAGTCGTTAAGTAATGTTTAAAAGCAAGTCTCTATTCATAGTCTCCCATCGTTCTCTAGTAAACAACTGATGCAGGAGAGAGGTACCGCCTTTTTATCTGTAGGTTTCCTGTCCTTGGTGGGCGGATCCCCTCTCTCCGTGGTGCCATCGTGGGCTCAGAGAAATACCGTTATCGGTAAGAACTATATTTTTCCTACTCTTCAGTAGATCTAGGCTATAGATGCATATACCTTGATAATGTGCTGGCAGTCTCCTGACTTGATCACATAGATGTGAAGTCTGTTCCACTTGCTGTGATGAGCTCGTGAAATTGCAGCTAAACCCCACACATGAGACAGACTGGGACTTTAACATTGTCGATTAATGTTTTGATATCTGCTAAGCCCCTTCTAAAAGACACTTAATATTTTATTTTTGCGCTATGTACAGCTCTAACCTGGCTCTGTAAAGTTATGGTGGGATTAGGTAATGTAAGTAAATCCACAGCTCCATCTCTCTCACAATCATCTGGAAATTAGGGGCTGGATTAAAGTAATGTTCATGAAGATTAGTTGGTATTACAGATGATTGTGATATTCACTGGTATTGCGGGATTGCAGCTCATAACATGAAGTTCTTCAAGAATCAACTGAAATATAATACTATCGAAAATTAAAATAAGAGCTAAGCTGATGGCGGACAGGAAGATTGTTTATAACCAATGTAATACACAATACAAAGGTCTAATAAATAGTCTCACGATAGAAGATAAGGCAGAAAACCTTGATTTACCATGTTAAGATTATAAGATTTTAGACCTAAATATTATTGTGTACTTGTCCTTTAGGAGATATTATGGTAAAACAATCGTCAGGATGAATATGCTGGAAATGCTGGGCATTATTTAGTAAAGTAGGTGTAGACCTGCTCAGCGTATTTCTGCCAAAAGTCACCTTCTTGAATTCTATTGTGTGTTTTCCAGAAGTATATACACCTATAGCGCTGGAGATCGGCTGGAGTGGTCAGTCCAGTAGACTACCTCTCCAATCCTTGGCCCATATTTTCACTCCCATACCTGCCAGGGGAGATTAGTTTCCTGCAAAGGGGGCTCCTACATGGGATTTCACCACCTACTCACAAAAGGGAATCAAACCAACCAGAACTGGACTCCTCACTTCAAAAGGCCCATTTCACCTGCTTGAGTCGCCGCTGGAGTAGAAACACTCTTGAATATAAGATCGAGGGATGTAGTTTAAGCAACTGAATTAGTAGATCACTTTTTATTTTAGGTGAAGATAATCTTTAATCTATAGCAATCAAATTGTTACTTCTTACCTCTTGCATTTAGAGGCCCAGTTTTTAGGAGACCCTTCCCTATTATGCGTTATGAAGGAATGGCATAAAAAATGATAGTTATTGTGTATGCATACATGTTTGTATATTGGCCAGAGAATATTTTGTGCCCATGACTAATCCAATATTCTAGTTGTCCTATCCTTGTTTTATTGCGTTTTGTTTTGTGCATTAGGTGCTGTGGCCTCCTGTGAGGTTCACATTTGTTCACCAATCTTTCCCAGACATTTTAATTATAACTAAGCCGGATCCAATATTTTCCTACTGTATTTGAGGCCAGGATGGCACAAGGAGAGGTAAATTTAAAGATGTAGTGTCCACCTGTTGGGGTCACCTTGTCGCTTGTGGGTGGGCTTATACACTTGTTACATGTACAGCAATAGTGGAATTCATGGACTCATTAATCGCAGTTTGCTGATGCAGTGTATGTATATATGTTTATATAAAGTGAAGAAGACCAGTATCCCTTCCAAAATACGTTCAATATAAAAACATAATTTATTAGTATAGGTAAAAAAAAGTCGCTTTCTGAGAATGTTTTTTGTTAACATGCTATTTTTTAACCTATACTAATAAATGTTGTTTTTACATTGGACATATTTTGGACGTGATGCTGGACTTTTTCACTTTATTTTGATGTCTCCTGCTTGCTACCAACATGAAGCTGTGATCCGTGCCCAGACCATAATGGGGAGTGTATTTTGTTTGGATTTACTACCTTGGATGAGCTGAAGATTTTTCACTTTTTTGTGTAGATGTTCGTATATCGGCCGCAGCGTTTTTGCTCACCTGCTGATTAATTTATTACTATAAGTTTGAGGGCCCTTTTTTTTCATTTTTTTTTTGTTTTATAATGAGGATATTTCACTGTGACATGTAAGATCAGAAATGTTCACCATGAATAGCTGACTAGTTTCTGCTCACTTGGGCCCTTAGTCGTGGGTCCATGAGATCAGAGGCATGTCACCCGATCACGGCTAGAGTTCCTTATCTTGGATATGGTTTTATGTTGTATATGGATAAAAAAGAGCAACATAGAAATGCCGATACTGCTACGATGCTGGAAACTTAATTTTTGGCGTGCTTACTCCAGATACTTGCATGGATGGAATACAAAGCGGGGAGCCAACCACCTCATGGTTTTCTCTATGATTGGGCAGAGAGCTATATTACCGAGTTACCACCCTCCTGACCCAAGGAATACACTCCACAAAGTCTGGTAATGATTGTATGGTATAGGGGGCACAAATCTTCCAACAATGCGGAAAAATTCACAGTCATCTGCAAATTCTTGAGTGCTAATAAGCACAAGACCCCCAATAGCCAATGCCCCCTAATAGCCATGGGAACCCCCAATAACAGTAATAGCAACCATCTAGTGAACGGAGTACCCTGTGGACTTCAGTTATGGCAGATACTTTGCACACCACAGTGCCCCTTACTGACCACAGGCTGTCTCAGGTACTGCAGCTCAGCCCCATTTATTGAACAGGACTCAGTTGCTATACCAGTCACAGCCTATGGATAAGAGTGGTGCTGTCTCTTGAAGAAAGCACCTCTTTGAGCTCTACTAAGCATAACTGCTTTTCCTCTGCCCATCTCTGTGTACAGACCAAAGCCTGATGTGACATTTGTATGACTTCATGATACAGGTAATGAGGTTGCAAACACTAATCTATTAGTTTATTTTTTTCAAACTCATTCTACATTCTACTAAATTAATGAAATAACAGTAATATACATATTTTTTATCATACATTTTTTCTTTTTTTTACAATTTTATCCACAAATGTATTCATAAACAGCAGGATAGCCTTCATCCGATAACATGATTGAGAGGTTATCTCAGGTTTCTATCAAGGTTCATCATTACCATTTAATCTTATAAATGTATATCATATGGATTGTCCAGTAAGAACAAGCCTTTACAGAAATGGTACAGTAATCATCTAGAGCAGTGTTCCTCAACTCCAGTCCTCAAGAGCCACCAACATGTCGTGTTTTCAGGATTTTCTTAGTATGGCCCAGGTGATGGAATTGTTGCCTGTCTAGATGATGGAATTCTCACCTGGGCAATACTAAGGAAATCCTGAAAACATGACCCGTTGGTGGCTCTTAAGGACCGAACTTGGGGAACACTGATCTAGAGGTTTCGTAGGAATATAATAACCAATCTAGACCTCTCCTACATTAGTAACTATGGCTGCATTGTATATGACATCAGATATATACCCTAGGGATGTCTGCTGCCCATTTTCATTCATTGTCTGAGGGAACATTTCCCAATATGAGCCTTGTGAAGGAATGGTGAATGGTTCACCTTGAGTATCACACAACATGGCATCACAGCCATAATCAGAACTGGAGGTGACGTTCTGCCATTGCAGATCCTGCTCCCCGTAAGTGTGCACATAAGACTCATCAGAGAACTGCTCAGGAACTGGAGGAGATATCTGATGGACTTCTGATGGTGGGACAAATGATTGGTATCCACATTGTTGCATGGACGAGGCTTGTTGACTAGGATGCCCATGTGGTACAGACTGGTTTGAAGGTTGGGGCATGGGAATTAGAGTGTCTCTTTGACTACAACTCCGAGAGGGCAATGGTGAACTCCAGCAGAAATGACGAGCTCGAAATGAAGATCCTCTTCTATAAAGAAACTTGTTAAACTTGCCACTCTTATTTTTTCTGGCTCTCCTGTTTTGGAACCAAACCTGTTGGCAAAAAAACAAAAAATTACCTTTAGGCCTCGCTGACATCTGCTTTAAAAAAATTGCTGTGATGTTGATCCAGAAAAGTAGGACAGGTCTCATGCGAGTTCAATGCGATTTTTCTCACCTAGCATCCGCATGACATGCAATCTTATATAAAGATATAGGTAGCTAATAGAAAGATATTAGATATATAATAGATAATAAAGAGAATAGATAAGTATAATAGATAGACATCCTATCATGTGGCACTAAAGGGTGTTAAATAAATAATTAAAAAAACATTGTGGAGTCCCCTCTATTTTTTGATAACCAGCAAAAGATAAAGCAGACAGCTGTGGGCTTATATTAACAGGCTGGGAAAGTCCCTGGTTATTGGGCCCTTTCCAGACTAAAAATACCAGCCCGCAACTGCCCCAGATTTGGCACATCACATTACGCTTTGACCTGCTCTTCCCGATTGCCCTGGTGCAGTGGCAATTAGAGTAATGGTAGTTGGGGTTGATGCCAAAAATTTGTCATAAATCACAGCTGGCATCAACCCCTGGAGTTAGTAAACCCCTGGAGTTAGTAATGGAGGTATCTATCAGACACCCCATTCTTAAACCAGTAAAGAAAAATAAAAACACACAGAAAAAAAAACTACTTTATTTGATTAAAGACTCCCCCACACTATCCCTCGTTCACCAATTTATTGAAAGAAAAAAGAATCCCAGGCAGGTCTACCATAATCCACCGAATCCAATGCAATCCAGAAAAAAATACCTGAAAGACATAAAAAGACAGGATAACAACAAGAAAAACAACAAGATACAGTCCCTCATTCATTAATTTATTACCCCAAATGTTCTCACGAAGCTTTGATGAAGTCCACATTTCCCGAATTTGGCTCCGGCGACCGTGAATAACAGTAAAGTTGTTGCCATTCACAGGCGCCGGGTAGTGATGACAACGCTAATCAGAGCCGTTGGGTCTCGCTGACTGCAGTGAGAACCAGTGACAATGATGAGTGTTGTCATCATACTCGACACCTGTAAATAGCGGTCACTTTTCTGCAATTCACAGTCGCCAGAGCCAGATTCGGTGAATGTGGACTACATCGGAGCTTCATGGGAACATTTTGGGTAATAAATTGATGAGCGAGGGACTGTATCTTGTTGGTCTGTCTTTTTATGTGTATCAGGTATCCTTTTCTGGACTACATTGGATTCAGTGGATTACTGCGGACATGCCTGGAATTTTTTTGTTTAATGAATTGGTGAACGAGGGATAGTGTGTTAGAGTGTTATTCAAATAAAGTGATTTTTTTCTGTGTGTGTGTTTTTATTTTTGATGACTGGGTTAGTAATGATGGTGTTTGATAGACACTTCTCCATTACTAACCCCAGGGGTTGATGGCATTTGTGATTTTTGAGAAATCACAGCAGTCGTCAACCCCAACTTCCACTACTCTGATTGCCACTTGCACCAGGGCAAAGCTTCTCATCCGATGCTCCACTAATGGGCCGGCTGCAGGCTGGTAATTTTTAGGCTGGGAAGGGCCCAGTAACCATTGACCTCCCCAGCCTGATAGTATAAGCCTATAGCTGTCTGCTTTATCTTTGCTAGTTGTCAAAAATAGAGGGGACCCCATGTTAAGTTTTAAATTATTTATTTATTAAATAGGGCTAATCACCCTTTAGTGTCACATGAAAGGCACTAAAGGGTGCAAATGTATTATATATAGGAGGATTCTGGCATTAAATAGCTATAGGACATCTATGTATTCTATCTATATATTTTATCTCTCTATTCTGACGGTTCTTTTTGTGAATTTACTGTACTTGGCTAATGAAATTTTGGGTTTCCTTTGAAATATATGCTTAAAAATTAGGCGGCATACGCATGGTGCATGTGCCAACCGATTTTTTTCGCGCACCTATAGACTTGGCGAGTTCCATCCAATGTACGCAGTCAATCAAAGCATGCTGGCATTTTTTCCTCAGTCTGAATAGAGCTGAAAAAAAACTTGCAGTTCAGCACTGACTCATTTAAGAACATTGGTGCAAGTCCAATGCGATGATTATGTACACAAGTGGGAGTGAGGACTTATACTGCTTGCTAAGGTCTGAGAGCATTGGTTCTCATCGAAGAGACGTGCAATGTTCCATGGGAAACAAGTATGCAAATTAGCTCCCCTCTAGGAGGGGAGCTAATTTGCATAGGCCGGGATCACACATACGCGAGATACGGCCGAGTCTCGCAGGTGAAATCCCTCCTCTGGGAGCGGAGCGTGCAGCTCCATGTGTTGCTGTGCGGCTGCACGCACTGCTCCGGAGTGCCGGCGCCAGAGATGGGTTTTCACCTGCGAGACTCAGCCGTATCTCGCATATGTGTGATCCCGGCCTTACACTAGTCTGGTTGGTTAATGAGTTTTACTTTCTGGAGGAGAGCTGATTTGCATGTCTATAAACCCGTTCTAGATCCTGATTTTGTATCATACCGCCACCATTGTGTAAACCTAACTTTTGTAAGTTACAACATTGTAGGACAGGATTCCACATTTATATTTTTCTGAAATGCATCCTTCTGTGCCATAATAAAACCTAATACAAATTCCCATCAGTATATTTACAATAACTTCACATACAGGATCATTGACTAAAATCACCACACGTACTTGCACTTTTGACTCGGGTAGCCTGATAACCTTGGCTAGATGCTCCCTTGTACTGATGTCTGGATAAGGGATCACTTCAAAGACGCTCTCTAGTTCCATCTGCTGCCATTTACTGTACAAGGTCCTCTTCCGCTTCCTCTGGCTGGGTGCCCCGTTCGCAGGGGTGCATGATTCCTTTGGTTCAACTTCTGATTCTGAAAAGTAAAACAACCATTTTGCTTTTGTTTTCTACTTGTTTAAACTTTTCTAAGAAAGTTTGCAATAATGTATCAATAGGTAAATGTATAAAAATTAATTTCAGGCTGTTTATCTGGCAATTTATTATCTAGATTGGCTGCATACACTGCAATATCTCAGCTGTGTGTGAAGTTTTAGGTCTGATGCTTTTCAGCCTGCAGATGTAAATATGGATGTTCCCATCCACTGCCAAACAGCAGAGATAGGGATGAAGGAAAACACAAAGTACCATATATTAGTCTACGTTCACATTAGCGTTCGGCGCCGCAGCGTCGCCGCATGCGTCATGCGCCCCTATATTTAACATGGGGGCGCATGGACATGCGTTGTGCTGCGTTTTGCGACGCATGGCCGCAAGCGTTGGGCGCAGAGAACGCAACAAGTTGCATTTTTTTGCGTCCAACTTTCGGCCAAAAAGGACGCATGCGTCGCAAAACGCAGCGTTTTAGCGTGCGTTTTGTTGCGGTTTTGTTTGCGTTGTGCGTTGCGTCGCCGACGCTGCGGAAATGCACAACGCAAATGTGAATGTAGCCATAGAAAGTTGCATAAATTTAATTGCACAGCGACAAGACTTTAATGAGGTTGTCCACTACTTTAACATTGATGAACGATCAAAAGGATATGTTATCAATGTCTGATTGGTGGGGATGCGACACTCGGCTGCCGGAAGTGTTCAGTGCTGCTCCGCCTACTGATAGTGGCCATGGCTGGGAACTGCACATCTGGCCCCTTCCTTATTCAAATCTATAGGGGGCGGATGTGCAGTACCTGGCCACGGCCACTATCAGTAGGTGGAGCAGTTCTCTAACTGAGCACTCCCAGCAGCAGTTATCACTGTGAACTGCTGATCTGCAGGGGTGCCGGGTGTCGGGTGTCGCCCCCCCCATCAGAGATTAATCACCTTACGATACGTCATCAATGTTAAAGTAGTGGACAATCTCTTTAAAAAGAGAAAACCAAAAGCTCGCATTAAATTATTAAAACATTACAACTTGCAACAAATTGTTAGTTAATTTCTGAATTAGGCTTCCATTTTTTGCATACAAGAAAAGAACAGACTTTTTTCATCACTGTGCTAGATCCAGTTTTTATTAGTTTTCGTTTGTTTCTATTATTATTATTATTATTATTATTATTATTACCAGTGTGACAGCCATTCTTCTTGTACACAAAAAAAAATCTAAATATTAAACATTCAAAATGGACAGCACTCGGATGATATTTAAATACTATCTATTTTTTTATGGATCCATTGCCTTGCATTGATGAGTATGATCTATCACACAGATCAAAAACAGACACATAGGCTATAATGGGCATGTGCAATATCACAAAAAACACGAATAGAACACGAGCATGAAAAACAGACGTCCGAACGAGCCCTAAATAGTAGTTTTTACTACTAGATTATAATCACCACCTTTATATAATACTTAGGAATTTCCCATGCCAGGAATTAATACCTACAGTTTCTAATAATGAGAATAATATTCCATTGAGAAAAAGCCAATGTTACTAAATCATTGCACAGACTTTCTTTTTAAAGAAAAAAAATAAATAAGAAATTGGACGGCTGAAGTGTATATGAGGGGAAAAAACATGGAACATACAGTTGACCTGTATCTTTCCATGCAGAACCTGCCACCTCCTCCACCAGCTCAGCTGCATACATGGCTGCCTATGGTAACTACTAATATTTATGTATCAGATGACATTATTATCTGTATCATATGTACAGTGCTAAAATGCTGCAATGAGAAACAAATGACGGAACTGAATAATGTGAGGAATTATCAATGATCGGTACAGGGGACATAAATGAGAATAATGGGTCTAATAAGAAACCAGAGCAAAGTTTTCGAGTGGGGAGAACTGGAGCCCTGCGGAGTGGGCAGAGGCCCCTCACACATACGGAGTGGGCAGAGGCCCCTCACACATACCTGCGGCGTGGGCAGAGGCCCCTCACATATACCTGCGGAGCGGGCAGAGGCCCCTCACACATACGGAGTGGGCAGAGGCCCCTCACACATACCTGCGGAGCGGGCAGAGGCCCCTCACACATACCTGCGGAGTGGGCAGAGGCCCCGCACACATACCTGCGGAGTGGGCAGAGGCCCCTCACACATACCTGCGGAGTGGGCAGAGGCCCCTCACACATACCTGCGGAGTGGGCAGAGGCCCCTCACACACACCTGTGGAGTGGGCAGAGGCCCCTCACACATACCTGCGGAGTGGGCAGAGGCCCCTCACACATACCTGCGGAGTGAGCAGAGGCCCCTCACACATACCTGCGGAGTGAGCAGAGGCCCCTCACACATACCTGCGGAGGGGGCAGAAGCCCCTCACACATACCTGCGGAGTGGGCAGAGGCCCCTCACACATACCTGCAGAGTGGGCAGAGGCCCCTCACACATACCTGCGGAGTGGGCAGAGGCCCCTCACACATACGGAGTGGGCAGAGGCCCCTCACACATACCTGCGGAGTGGGCAGAGGCCCCTCACACATACGGAGTGGGCAGAGGCCCCTCACACATACCTGCAGAGTGGGCAGAGGCCCCTCACACATACGGAGTGGGCAGAGACCCCTCACACATACCTGCGGAGCGGGCAGAGGCCCCTCACACATACCTGCGGAGTGGGCAGAGGCCCCTCACACACACGGAGTGTGCAGAGGCCCCTCACACATACCTGCGGAGTGGGCAGAGGCCCCTCACACACACCTGCGGAGTGGGCAGAGGCCCCTCACACATACCTGCGGCGTGGGCAGAGGCCCCTCACATATACCTGCGGAGCGGGCAGAGGCCCCTCACACATACGGAGTGGGCAGAGGCCCCTCACACATACCTGCGGAGCGGGCAGAGGCCCCTCACACATACCTGCGGAGTGGGCAGAGGCCCCGCACACATACCTGCGGAGTGGGCAGAGGCCCCTCACACATACCTGCGGAGTGGGCAGAGGCCCCTCACACATACCTGCGGAGTGGGCAGAGGCCCCTCACACATACCTGCGGAGTGGGCAGAGGCCCCTCACACACACCTGTGGAGTGGGCAGAGGCCCCTCACACATACCTGCGGAGTGGGCAGAGGCCCCTCACACATACCTGCGGAGTGAGCAGAGGCCCCTCACACATACCTGCGGAGTGAGCAGAGGCCCCTCACACATACCTGCGGAGGGGGCAGAAGCCCCTCACACATACCTGCGGAGTGGGCAGAGGCCCCTCACACATACCTGCAGAGTGGGCAGAGGCCCCTCACACATACCTGCGGAGTGGGCAGAGGCCCCTCACACATACGGAGTGGGCAGAGGCCCCTCACACATACCTGCGGAGTGGGCAGAGGCCCCTCACACATACGGAGTGGGCAGAGGCCCCTCACACATACCTGCAGAGTGGGCAGAGGCCCCTCACACATACGGAGTGGGCAGAGACCCCTCACACATACCTGCGGAGCGGGCAGAGGCCCCTCACACATACCTGCGGAGTGGGCAGAGGCCCCTCACACATACCTGCGGAGCGGGCAGAGGCCCCTCACACATACCTGCGGAGTGGGCAGAGGCCCCTCACACATACCTGCGGAGCGGGCAGAGGCCCCTCACACATACCTGCGGAGTGGGCAGAGGCCCCTCACACATACCTGCGGAGTGGGCAGAGGCCCCTCACACATACCTGCGGAGCGGGCAGAGGCCCCTCACACATACCTGCGGAGTGGACAGAGGCCCCTCACACATACCTGCGGAGTGGGCAGAGGCCCCTCACACATACCTGCGGAGCGGGCAGAGGCCCCTCACACATACCTGCGGAGTGGGCAGAGGCCCCTCACACATACCTGCGGCGGGCGCGGGCTCCTGGCAGCTCCTCAGCGGCGCTGGCTGTGGGTTTGGGAAGAAGGCGGCCCGCAGGACTTTCTCCATGGTGCTCGCTGTGGGGAGATGCGCCCTGTACCTGCAGCGCTGCTTTATAGCCGACAATCCCCTCCCTGCTAGAGAAGACCCCGGGGGTCCAGGCTCCACCTCACGCCCCACAGCCTGTGAAGTGTCTGCGGACACACTGCCTTTGATCCCAATAGATAACAATACAAGGTGTCTGACACCTGCCTTGTCCGCGGCTGCCCATCACTTCCAATCCACGTCCTCCCTAAGCCAGACTGCACTAGACTTCCTCACACAGGAAGGGGGCTGCCCCCAACCCAACACCGCCAGGAAATCAGTGTATACATGTATACAGCCGCGGCATCATCTGTAAGGGGGGGGGGATTATAATCTATGACCTATTATCTGTCTGTCCTTCCATCCATCCCATATCTATCTATCTATCTATCTATCTATCTATCTATCTATCTATCTATTATCTATATCTTTCTTCTATCTATCTATAGATCTATCTATCTATATCTATCTATTAATCTATATCCATCTATCGATATCCATCTATCTATCTGTCTATAAATCTATCTATCTATAGCTATCTATTAATCTATATCCATCTATCTATCTATCTTCTATCTATCTATCTATCTATAGAACTATCTATTATCTATCTATCTATCTAAATTCGGTCATCTGTGTATATATCAATCTATCTAGAACTTGAAAAATAAGCTCTCCAATAGTCTTCATTATGGTTTATCAAGTTTTAATGACCCATTTGAACAGCTATTGAGCCATTAAAATTTGGTAAAACACTCTGAAACCTATTGAAGAGCAGCCTGTTACTTTTGGATTTCTGTACAGATCTTTGCTTGGTCTTTGCCAAGGGTTTTGCACTCACAGAAGTGTAAGAACAATCTAAATAGAAAAGACAAACAGCAGCACAAACTTGAGCAGATTTTGGGTGCAATACTTGCTGAATAATGCTTTTGTCGAATGCAAAATATAAATGGAAAAAAAATCAGGCAGCACTCCCGTTCAAGGAAAAATTATGGTCTTTAATCCAGCACCAAGTGGTGCAACATTTCGACCTCACATCACGGTCTTTGTCCAAAGACAGTGATGTATGGTCGAAACAATGCACCACTTGGTGCTGGATTAAAGACCATAATTTTTCCTTGAACGGGAGTGCTGCCTGATTTTTTTCCATTATCTATCTATCTATCTATCTATCTATCTATCTATCTATCTAGAGCATTTTTGTTATAGATTTGATTGAGTTTGTGGGGTTTTTTAAGTCACAATGTTAAATGAGCACCAACAAGGACGGTGATGATGATGATGACGATGTCTGTAAAGAGCTGTGGAAATGAATGGTGAATTATAAGCCAGTAAAATAAAACAGATATGCCTAAAACCATCTGTGGTGCTAAATCACGCTCATTTTGTAAAAAAAAAAAAAAAAAAAAAAAAAGTAGAAACTGCCAGATGCATGCAAAAATGTAACTTTGCCACAAGACTATAATAATTTTGGTGCTTGCCAACATTTTCAGTAAAAGCAATAATATACGACCCCTGATCTATCTAAATTCTATCATATATCTTCATATCTTCAATGAATCAATGCTACAAGTGAACACAGGAGGCCAGCACCGCCATGCTGCTCCAGGACCACAACTCTGCACAGGCTCAGGGATCTCAGGTGCCACTTTGTAGAGAACGCCAAGGCAATATGCAAGTCCAATAATGAAGAGCAGAGTGGCACTCATCATCCCATAAAAATGTCTTTTTACGGACTACGGACCCATAGAAGCACACATCAACACGAAACGGCTGTCCTCCAGTGCGACTCCACTGTGAACTCTCCTGCTTTTGTTACATGTGATTCCAAATAAAGGACATTCATTCATTCTGCTCTTCATTTTAGGTCTACCATATATCTATTTACGGTATCTAAACCCTAGATATGCAGGGTCTATTATCTATTGATCTTCCTCTCTTCTGTTTTGTCTTTGCCATATACAGTAGCTATAAGCTTTGCTCATTCCCTCTCTCTGTATCTATGTAAGTATTATGTAATATTTCTCTTTAAACCAAGTCTGTTTTTGCAACTTGTAACTACAGGTGCATCTCACTAAATTAGAATATCATCTGTTGTGAATTCTGTTCTTGGGCTCCCTCCGGTGGTTTGTAATAGTGCAGTTGTCTCTGGGTTGTTCCAGGGCAGGTGTTTCTGCTGATTGCAGCTCTATTCGGTATTTAGGTGTGCTGGATTCATTAGTCAGTGCCAGTTGTCCATTGTTCTTGGAGGGTTTACATCCCTGTCTGGTCCCTTCTGCTCTGGTGCCAATTCAGCCAAGACAAGTGTCTGGTTTATTTTCCTGCAGCATACATACAGTGTGCTTTTCAGTTCAGAACAATTTATTGTTTTGTCTTGTCCAGCTTAGACTTGTTTGGATTTTTTCAGTCATGCTGGATTCTCTGGAGATGCAGATATACATTATATGTCTTTAGTTAGATGTGGAATTTTTGTATTTTCTGCTGTGGATATTTTCAGAGTTTTAATACTGACCGCTTAGTACTCTGTCCTATCCTTTACTATTTAGCTAGAAGTGCCTCTTTTGCTAAATCCTGTTTTCAGCCTGTGTGTGTCTTTACTCTTATATTCACCGTCAATATTTGTGGGGGGCTGCCTATCCTTTGGGGTTTCTGCTCTGAGGCAAGATAGAATTCCCATTTCCATCTATAGGGTTATTTAGTCCTCCGGCTGTTTCGAGGTGTCTAGGATGTGTTAGGTACACCCCACGGCTACTTCTAGTTGCTGTGTCAGTTTAGGGTTGCGGTCTGTACAGGTACCACCTTCTCCAGAGAAGGTCTCATGCGGCTCCAAGGCCACCGGATCATAACAATCATCAAAAGTTAATTTATTTCAGCTCTTCAATACAAAAAAGAAGTTCATATATTATATAGAGTCATTACAAACAGAGTGATCTATTTCAATTGTTTATTTCTGTTAATGTTGATGATTATAGCTTATAGCCAATGAAAACCCAAAAGTCATTATCTCAGTAAATTAGAATACCTTATAACAGCAGCTTGAAAAATGATTTTAAAATACAAAATGTTTGACTACTTAAATGTCTTATCAGTAAATTCACTCAATACTTGGTCAGAGCTACTTTGGCATCAATTACTGCATCAATGCGGCGTGGCATGGAGGTGATCAGCCGGTGGCACTGCTGAGGTGTTATAGAAGCCCAGGTTGCTTTGATAGCAGCTTTCAGCTCGTCTGCATTGTTGGGTCTGGTGTCTCTCATCTTCATCTTGACAATACCCCATTGATTCTCTATGGGGTTAAGGTCAGGCGAGTTTACTGGCCAATCAAGCACAGTGATACTGTTTTTTTTAAACCAGGTATCGGTACTTTTGTCAGTGTGGACAGGTGCCAAGTTCTGGTGGAGAATGAAATTTCCATCTCCAAAAAGATTGTCGGCAGAGGGAAACATGTAGTCTAAAATTTAATGGTAGACAGCTGCGCTGACTTTGGTCTTGATAGAACACAGTGGACCTACACCAGCAAATGACATGGCTCCCCAAACCATCACTGATTGTGGAAACTTCACACTAGACCTCAAGCAGCTTGGATTGTGTGCCTCTCCACTCTTCCTCCAGACTCTGGGACCTTGATTTCCAAGGTCTATTGTGAATGACTTTATTCTGGCTGTGTGTTTATTGACCATATAACTATAGGATTAGTAATGGATTGGTGTCTTATTGACACCCTCCATTACTAAGCCGTGGGCTTGATGTCACCTGACAATACACAGGTGACATCAACCCCACAAATATTACCCCACTTGCCACCGCTACAGGGCAAGTGGGAAGAGCCGGGTAAAGTGCAACAATTGGCTCATCTTTGGATTTGCCAGTTGTGGGGCAGCTGCAGGATGCTATTTTTAAGCTGGTGAGGGCCAAAATGAATGGGCCTCACCACCCTGAGAATACCATGCGCAGCTGACTGCTTTTTCCTTGTCTGGTTAACAAAAATAGGGGGACCCCACGCCATCTTTTTGGAGGAGATCCCACTATTTTCGCTAACCACCCAAGGTAAGCAGACTTCTGCGGCCTGGTATTATCAAGCTGGTAAGGTTCATGGATATTGGATCCTTACCAGCCTGAAAATATCAGGCCGCAGCTGTCTGCTTTCTCCTTGGCTGGTTAACAAATATAGGGGGACCCCACGCTATTTTTTTGGGGGGGTATCCCACTATTTTTGCTAACCATCCAAGGTAAGCAGACTGCTGCAGCCTGGTATTATCAGGCTGGTAAGGTTCATGGATATTGGATCCTTACCAGCCTGAAATACCAGACCCAGTAGTCTGCTTTACTCTGGCTGGTTAACATATATAAGTGGACCCCACGCTATTTTTTTTTTTTCATTCTTATTTATTAAAAAGTAGGGGACCTCTCTCTGTACTTTCCTCTACTTTCTGTGTCATGTACGCCTGGCTGTGTCACAAGAGTCACCGTTATGTAAATTAGTACACATGCTAATTAAGCTGCGTTACCGCACTTAATACGCATGTGACTAGGAAGATAATGCGGTTTTACTGCAGCTATTGAAAGTGCAGCACCCCCGGGTCCTGGTGGTTGCAGTAATGTAATTTTCCTCTAGGGGGGAGTGATGTTACGTTTGGAGGTAATAAAGAAGATCTCTTTACCAGGTACCACAAACATACAACACATTTCATACTCCAGTCCACCAGGGGGAGCTATGCTAGTATTAGGGCACTCTTCACACTTAGGTAAAACTGGTGGCCTGGAGAGGAAGTTAGGCAGTTGCTGGCTGAGCTTTGCTCAGGTAGTTGGTCCCTGACAGGGGTGGGAGCCAGTCAGAGGCCTAGACAGAGGGTCACAGAGCTGCACCTGCCCTAAGAAAGGACAAGACAAGAGAATTGTATTGTAGAGAGTGAGAAGAAGTCATAGCAAAGGAGTGGATACCAGAAGGAGTTCTGCCCTGCACAGGCTGCCTTCTGAGGCGCAGGATCCCGGTAGCTGGAACACCGAGGGAGCAACAGTCCTTTATGCCTTGCTCCAGAGACCGGCAGGACAGCTAATTGCAAGTTACTGATCCGCCCCTATACCCAGGAGGCAAGGTGGCACCCACGAGAGGCCGGGGCATGATAGAGTCCCTGTAAAAAGCCTCAAGCCACAGGTCATACGGGTTTGTCCTATCCATCTGGGGGACAGAGAGAGAGATAACATCGATAACATCTACAACATATGTGAGGACCTTATGAGAGGCTTAGCAGTAAGGTACTACAACACCACCAAGATGCTAGAGGAAGGCTACTGATTTCCACCTGGATAAGGGGACTCTGGATTTGCCTCCAGACCGTCCGGACTCTGCCTGCCCTGTGATCTGGTGCTCTGGACTGTGGATGCTGAAGTATTCAGTAAAAGGTAAAGAGACTGCAACCTTGTGTCCTTGTTCTTCACTGCGCCTTTTACCATCCCCCACCTACACACTGGGAAGCCCTGGGGCTACACTTCACCTGTGGGAAGGTATACCATCTAGCTGCCATAACATCACCCCAGCGGACCCCTTAGCAGCGTCTGTCACCCTGAGCGAATACCACAGGTGGTGTCACAAACAACAATTATACACGGATGTCCCGAGGGTCACGGACTGGGTCAGCCACCGTGACATCCCCCTTGAGAACCGAAGGACCCGGTACCGAGTACCCCCTTGCCCACGGGGGCGCTCCAAAAGTGTATGGGTGATTTACGCAGCAGAGACGGAGCTGGAAAGACGCGCTGCATGTCTGCCTCTGTGGGTAAGCCGCGGGCATTGGTGCACACATAGTGGGCATCCACTATGCTGTAACAGCGGGCGCTGTGGGTTGGATGCTGCTGATGTATGCAGCATCCAACCCGCAGCGTTTACTGACCGTGGGAACATATCCAAATATATCTTCAAACAGGATATCACTTTTTTTCCTTCACAGAAGCCAACCTTCAATTAGCTTTATTTCAAGTGACAAAAAAAACACATGTAATGAAAAAAGCGCATCAAAAACGCATGTGGAAAAACGCATCAAAAATGCATGTAAGAAACGCATCAAAAACGCAGGTGACCTGCCAGTGACCTCAGATGCATATTTGGTGCAGATTTTACCTGCATCAAATCCTGAGCAAATACTGAGCCATTCCTAACCCCTTAGAGGCAGCAGATGCACAGTAGCGTTTCTGAGAAGGTGGTTGAGGCAGAATTTTGAAACAGTTATGAAAACAAGATGATCCCCACTGGGCAATCTGGTGGGATGACCAGTCAATAACCGGAGTGTGTAGCCGTAGCTATGGAAGTTCCAAAAGCTCCAGTCCATCAGAAAGCGGCAAAACTAAAAAATAAATTTCTTCATACTGTAGTGCACCAATCCGAAGAGTTATCTTCACTGTTCGGAATTGGATGTCTCCCAGGCAGAGTTTTGCAGTTGAGTATTAAAGGGAACCTGTCACCACCAAAATCGAGGGTAAGGTAAGCCCACCAGCATCAGAGGCTTATCTACAGCATTCTGGAATGCTGTAGATAAGCCCCCCCCCATGTATCCTAAAAGATGAGAAAAAGAGGCCGAGATTTTCAGCCCATTTTTGGGGCTGAAAGTCCCCCTGTCGGCTTATACTCGAGTCATACCCAGGGGTCGGCAGGAGAGGGGGAGCGGGGGCTGTGTAATAATACTCACCTGCTCCTGGCGCGGTCCCAGCACGTCCCTGGTTCCCGGGCACCGGCAGCTTCTTCCTGTACTGAGCGGTCACATGGTACCGCTCATTACAGTAATGAATATGCG
The DNA here is from genome assembly GCF_051348905.1 of Ranitomeya variabilis. Taxonomy (NCBI): domain Eukaryota; kingdom Metazoa; phylum Chordata; class Amphibia; order Anura; family Dendrobatidae; genus Ranitomeya; species Ranitomeya variabilis. The sequence goes on from NC_135234.1 coordinate 110,274,406, forward strand.
GCTCTACCTCCCTTAGGGGTGGAGCCGCATATTCATTACTGTAATGAGTGGTAACGGTGACCGCTCAGTACAGGAAGCTGCCAGCGCCGGTGAACCAGGGACTGCACAGCGCCAGGAGCGTGTGATTATAACGGGCAGGGGAGCGCTGCGCTGCACGATATTCACCTGCTGAAGATGGAGCGGCGCTGGAACGAAGTCAAGTGAATATTGAAAGTGCCGGGGCCTGAGCGACGGAGAGGTGAGTATGTGTTTTTTTTATCGCAGCAACAGCAAATGGGGCAAGTGTCTGCATGGAGCATCTTATGGGGCCATAATCAACGTTTGTGCAGCACTATATGGGGCAAGTGTATGGGGCCATAATCAATGTTTGTGCAGCACTATATTGGGCAAGTGTCTGTATGGGGCCATAATCAACGTTTGTGCAGCACTATATGGGGCAAGTGTCTGCATGGGGCCATAATCAACGTTTGTGCAGCACTATATGGGGCAAATATCTTTATGGAGCATCTTATGGGGCCATAATTAACGTTTGTGGAGCATTATATGGGGCAAGTGTCTATGGAGCATCTTATGGGGCTATAATCAAGGTTTGTGCAGCACTATATGGGGCAAATATCTTTATGGAGCATCTTATGGAGCCATAATCAACATTTGTGCAGCATTATATTGGGCAAATGTGTCTATGGAGCATCTTATTGGGTCATTATTAACCTTTATGCAGGATTATATGGGGCATATTTTAATATGGAGCATCTTATGGGGCCATCATAAACTTTATGGAGCATTATATGGGGCTCCTGATTCAATATGGATATTCAAAAACACTTAACCTACTGATGTCTCAATTAATTTTACTTTTATTGGTATCTATTTTTACTTTTAACATCTACCGGTAGCTGCTGCATTTCCCACCCTAGGCTTATACTCGAGTCATTAACTTTTCTCAGTTTTTTGTGGCAAAATTTGGGGGGTTGGCTTATACTCGGGTCGGCTTATACTCGAGTATATACGGTATATTATACTCACCCAGGGGCGGTCCCGGTCCGGTCCGATGGATGTCACGGTCCGGTTTCGGCGCCTCCCATCTTCATCAGATGATGTCCTATTCTGGTCTTCACGCTGGGGTTCCGGCGCAGGCGTACTTTGTCTGTCCTGTTGAGGGCAGAGCAAAGTACTGCAGTGCGCAGGCGCCGGGCCTCTCTGACCTTTCCCGGCACCTGCACACTGCAGTACTTTGCTCTGCCCTCAACAGGGCAGACAAAGTACGCCTGCGCCAGAGCCGCAGCGTGAAGACCAGAAGAGGATGTCATCCTATGAAGATGGGAGGCCCCGGACCGGACCGCGACGCCCATCGGATCGGACCGCATGCCCAGATGAGTATAATCTAACCTCTTTTTCTCATCTTTCAGGTTACATCGGGGGCTTATCTACAGCATTCCAGAATGCTGTAGATAAGCCTGTGATGCCGGTGGGCTTAGCTCACCGTCGATTTTGGGGGTGACAGGTTCCCTTTAAGGTGTGGAAGGTGTTGAGGTGCTGCTGGTTAAACTGTAGAAATCTGCGACAGTGTATCTACGCATGGCTTGTGAGGTGGATCCATTAGGCCTCTGGTCTGAGTAGGCACATGGACCCCAGGTTTTGGTGCAGCTTGAGGAGGACATGCAGAATTGTAGGGACTAGGACTAAATGCAAACTCAGGAGTAGATGGACAGATGGGTGGGAACCATGCAGGGATGGATGTGTGTTCAAACACAGTAACACAGATAACGGAGCATACCAAACAAGGAGCACTAGAGTCTCACTCCCAAGACACAGGTGTGTGTCAATTGGCCTTAAATAGATCTAGGGAGATTATGTAATTGATCCACATCAAGCAACCTGCGAAACCCGACTTTGAGCACAACAGAGGACAGCAGGCCCAGCGTAAAGGGACAAAGCATGGGATACTTGGGACAGTTGTGTAACATAAGTGCATTCAGAGTGGCAGAACATTCCTCAGACAACCATGAATAACCTTATTGATAACACCCCAATGTGTGTAAGTGTGGGTATTGCTGTACGTGGCAATCATACTTGATACTGAATAAATAGAAATGCTTGAAAATATTGTTTCTTTTCTTCATAATTTGCTTTTCATTAACTTGTCTACTAATCCTGTGATTTTTATAATTCAAAGACTTTTCCTTCTTAGGGTGCTTCCACAATGCGTTTAGGCTCCCGTGCAGTGGCCCCGTCTGGGCTTACATGCATACCCCCCATCCCCGCAAAATGAGATTCGGACGTATGCGCAGACGGGGCCATAGACTATATTGGTGCCGGCAGAGCGAACGTGCGCTCTGCTGTGCATCATTATTGGACATATACACTTACGGAAGGCCACACTCAGACGTAATGCACTGCACATGGGTGTCCGTCTGAAAATTATGCACAGCAGAGAGCATGTTCGTTCCACAGGCACCATTATAATCTATAGCCCCGCTGGCACTTACATCCGAATCTCGTTTTGCAGGGGGATTGGCTGTAAGACCCAACAGGGCCGCTGAATGGGTGCTGAACACAATGTGATATTGACCTTACCATTTCAGTGTTGAGGAGTTTATATGAGTTAAATACATACAGGTGCATCTCACAAAATTAGAATATCATCAAAAAGTTAATTTATTTCAGCTCTTCAATACAAAAAGGGAAACTCATACATTGTATAGAGTCACGACAAACAGAGTGATCTATTTCAAGTTTTTATTTCTGTTAATGTTGATGATTATGGCTTACAGCCAAAGAAAACCCAAAAGTCATTATCTCAGTAAATTAGAATACTTTATAACACCAGCTTGAAAAAATGATTTTACAATACGAAATGTTGGCCTACTGAAATGTATGTTCAGTAAATGCACTCAATACTTGGTCAGGGCTTCTTTGGCATCAATTACTGCATCAATGCGGCGTGGCTCTATTAATAACTAGATGGTGGCCCGATTCTAACGCATCGGGTATTCTAGAATATGCATGTCCACGTAGTATATTGCCCAGCCACGTAGTATATTGCCCAACCACGTAGTATATTGCCCAGCCACGTAGTATATTGCCCAGCCACGTAGTATATTGCCCAACCACATAGTATATTGCCCAGCCACGTAGTATATTGCCAACCACGTAGTATATTGCCCAGCCACATAGTATATTGCCCAGCCACGTAGTATATTGCCCAGTTACGTAGTATATTGCCCAGTGACGTAGTATATTGCCCAGTGACGTAGTATTTTGCCCAGCCACGTAGTATATTGCCCAGTTACGTAGTATATTGCCCAGTGATGTAGTATACAGCACAGAGCCACGTAGTATATTGCACAGCGACGTAGTATACAGCACAGAGCCACGTAGTATATTGCCCAACCACGTAGTATATTGGCCAGTCACGTAGTATATTGCCCAGCTACGTAGTATATTGCCCAGCCACGCATGTCACAGGTTAAAAAATAAACATATACTCACCCTCCGAAGGCCCATTGAATTCATGGACCTGTGTGCGTTGCACGCGGCAGCTTCCGGTCCCAGGGTTGGTATGAGCGCAGGACCTGTGATGATGTCGCGGTCACATGACCGTGACGTCATGGCAGGTCCTTCTCGCGCAGGAGCTGTGATGATGTCGCAGTCACATGACCGTGATGTCATGGCAGGTCCTTCTCGCATACCATCCTTGCCACCGGAACCTGCCGCTTGCATGGAGCGGTCACCGAAGCGTCGCAAGGAGCGGGAAAGGCGGTGGATGGTGAGTATAGCAGGTTTTTTGTTTTTTTTATTATTTTTAACATGACATATTTTTACTATTGATGCCGCATAGGCATCATCAATAGTAAATAGTTGGGGATACACAGGGTTAATAGCAGCGGTAACAGAGTGCGTTACACCGCGGCCCGTTACCACTGCCATTAACCCTGTGTGAGCGGTGACTGGAGGAGATTATGGAGCGGGCGCCGGGCACTGACTGCAGGGGAGTAGGGGAGGGACTAATCGGACTGTGCCCGTCGCTGATTGGTCGCGGCAGCCATGACAGGCAGCTGTCGAGACCAATCAGCGACGCGGGATTTCCGTGACGGAAGTTGAGGACAGAAAGACAGAAGTACCCCTTAGACAAATATATATATATATATATATATATATATATATATATATATATATATATATAGATCTTAATTTACCATACTTACAACATTGCCTAATCCCCGAAGCACTCGATCTCCTGCAAAAAAACAAAACAAAACACCAACACGAACACTCTCTGTCCGATGTAGTCCAATTACCGAGTGTCCCATGATGAGTCCAGCTCAGCTACATCTGGATGCCTTTGGCTGAATGGAGATGACCTCAGCGGTCACGTGCACAGCAGTTCTCTTGGTCAGCTGAGAACTGCAGTGGACGTGAAGTTCTGGCTGTGGCAGAAGGTAAGACATTATTTAAATTAGTTCACATGCATAGTAAGCTGCATTTCCGCACTTACTACGCATGTGACTATAAGAATGATGCGGTTTTTGTTATGATCCTAGTGGCTTAGGATCACAAATCTAACCAGCTAAGTCAGAGATAATAGGATGAGCTCTGGGGATGTGGTAACTGGACTGACCGCAAAACCTGATCCTAACCGCATACACTAAAGGTAGCCGTGGAACGTTTCCTGAAATCCTAGACGTCTCTTCACGGCCTGAGAAACTGACTACCCCTAAAGAGAAAGTAAAGACCTCACTTGCCTCAGAGAAATAACCCCAGACATATAGAAGCCCCCCACAAATAATAACGGTGAGTTAAGAGGAAAAGACAAACGCAGAGATGAAACAGGTTAAGCAAATGAGGCCCGCTAACGCTAGATAGCAGAAAATAGCAAGGGATCTGTGCGGTCAGTAAAAAACCCTATGCAAAAATATCCACGCAGAGAATGCGAGAACCCCCACACCAACTAACGATGTGGGGGGAGCAACTCAGCACCCCAGAGCACCAGCAAGCAGGGAAATCACATATTAGCAAGCTGGACAAAACCCATCATATACTAGGAAACATCTTGAACACAGATGAGCAAAAATAAGCAAACAAAACTTAGCTTCTCTTGGAGAGACTGATAACGGATGTAGACAGGAGCAATCAGAATAGCACTGAATACAACGACAACAGGCAAGGAATGAAGGACCAGGTGGATTAAATAGGAAACCTAACTAGCAGATGACGAGACAGCTGATCCCAGCCAGAACCTGCAAAATAACAAAAAGAGCCACCAGGGGGAGCCCAAAGAGAGAACTCACACAGTACCACTCACGACCACAGGAGGGAGCCCGGAAACAGAGTTCACAACAGGTTTTACCACATCTAATGGTAGTGAATGGGAAATTTATGTTGCGGAGACTGAGCGTCTAGTCTCCTGCATGATTAGGAAGTGCTGGGAGATTGGAGCACAGATGGCTCTCACCTTTTAGATAAGGACCCAGTGTGGGTGTGGGGGGGGGGAGCACTCCTGAATTTAGCTGTGCCACATTGCAAACCCTTTTATCAGTGCCCCTCCTCTCCTAGCACCATCACCTCTGCTATACAGCCCATCCCCCCTTTGGAGATGACAGCTTTGGGTCAGTATCACACATATCTGTTATGCTCAATTTATAGTCCCTCTGCAGTGATATCAGAGCAATGTGTCCTTACATATCATTCAGTAGTTGTCCAGAACAGGCAGGCTGCTCCTGTGTGAGATGTAATGACTGCCCTGATCTCACTGCACAGTGATTACAAGTTGGGTGAGCATAGGAGATGTAAGTGTGATTACTGACACTTACATCAGTGTGGGGATGGCTGTGGGAGGAAGGGTGGAGGCATAGCTGATGTGACCCTGCTATGATAGAAGTGTTTGTAATGTGACACAGATAAACTTAGATGCACTGCTCCTCCCCCCAATATTGACCCATGCAGGAGGTTAAGGCCCCGTCTCACTAAGCGATTTACCAACGATCACGACCAGCGATACGACCTGGCCGTGATCGTTGGTAAGTCGCTGTGTGGTCGCTGGGGAGCTGTCACACAGACAGCTCTCTCCAGCGACCAACGATCAGGGGAACGACTTCGGCATCGTTGAAACTGTCTTCAACGATGCCGAAGTCCCCCTGCAGCACCCGGGTAACCAGGGTAAACATCGGGTTACTAAGCGCAGGGCCGCGCTTAGTAACCCGATGTTTACCCTGGTTACCAAAAAAAACAAACAGTACATACTCGCCTTTCGGTGTCCAGGTCCCTTGCCGTCTGCTTCCTGCTCTGACTGACATCCGGCCGTACAGTGAGAAGTGAGAGCAGCGGTGACGTCACCGCTGTGCTCTCACTTCTCACTGTACGGCGGCTCAGTCAGAGCAGGAAGCAGACGGCAAGGGACCTGGACACCGAAAGGCGAGTATGTACTGTTTGTTTTTTTTGGTAACCAGGGTAAACATCGGGTTACTAAGCGCGGCCCTGCGCTTAGTAACCCGATGTTTACCCTGGTTACCAGTGAAGACATCGCTGGATCGGTGTCACACACACCGATTCAGCGATGTCAGCGGGGCCTCAACGACCAAAAAAAGGTCCAGGCCATTCCGACACGACCAGCGATCTCGCAGCAGGGGCCTGATCGCTGGTACGTGTCACACATAGCGAGATCGCTATGGAGGTCGCTGTTGCGTCACAAAACTTGTGACTCAGCAGCGATCTCGCTAGCGATCTCGCTATGTGAGACGGGGCCTTTAGACCAGGAGATCACAGCTGTATCATTACATCACACATACTGAGAAATCTGCTCTAAGCTATCATGCTACCCATGTTCTTTTCTTTGAGTGTTGCTGCTTGCATATGATTAGTCAGCATCAAACAAGTAGAAAAAATACGAGCCCCCGGTGAAAACTGATAACTCCCATTTTTTTGGTGCATTTTTTTTATGTTTTATTCCGCTCTGCAGCCACTATTACATCATGTGTCTAATTCAACATGAAAAAATTTGGTGAAAGGTCCTCTTTTAAGGTAAGAATAATGACTGATGCTGGGCTATTTCTGCTCCAATGGCAATGGAGGTCCCAAGTAGAACACTGGCATCAGTGTGAACAGACTTATACAGGGGTCAGCAACTTGTTTTGTGAGATGTGCAGAATGAAAAAATAAATATCGAAGATAAAGACAAGGTTGCATAGAGTGCCACAACCTGAAGTTGCGACCAGTGGACTACTGGTGGTTATGATATATTATGAACACCAGAAATACATCATTCCATTTAATTTTATAACATAGTGTTTTAACCACTTACCGTCCTTAGACTTACTGTGTACGTGATAGCTAAAATGCTGCACTGCGACCGCTGTGGAGGTAACCACTGTCATGGCCTGCGCCATCTTGAAGTGGGGCACATTGCGGCAGTGGCCTGGGGAGTGTCGCCGACCCCTCGCAACTTTGATCGCTGTGAGTGGCTGTTCAATTCTGCATGTAGAGCCCAACAAACAGGTTCTCCGTGCATGTGTCGTGACTGTCACACAACTGCGACACATGCAGCTGCAGAGCCGAACAGCTGATCAGCCAGAGCGATCCAGGAAGCCAGGTTCCCTCTGCAGCTTATTCGGTAAGCACTATAGCTCGCCGAATAAGCCTTGACCCGATCAAATTCGCTCATCTCTAGCCATGACCCGTAAACATTTTGAGGCCATCCACAAACTTTTGCATTACAATGCAATGTACGGTGTATTCCCTGAGATGACCTCAACTTTGACCGACTTTTCAAAGTTCGTCCGGTTATTGATCACATCAGCAACATGTTTGCCAAGGTGTACATGCCCCAAAGGGACATCCGCATGGATGAGTCCCTAATCCAATTAAAGAAGAGGCTTCCAACAGTACCTACCCACTAAGAGGACAGGTGTGGAATAAAACTCTACAAGCAGTGCGAGAGTACCTCAGGATACACCCACAGGTTAAGGGAAGGACACCTGAACACTTCTGTAAAGAGCCTGGGGGTTCCAATGCTCACCACACATCTAGGTAACTCTAGGCACATCAGGGACTCTCCAACTGCGATATGGCGTCTGCAAATGATTCCAGCAAATTTTGCATTCAAAAAGTCAAATGGCGCTCCTTCCCTTCCGAGCCCTGTCATGTGCCCCTACAGTGTTTTTTCCCCACATATGGGGTATCGGCGTACTTAGAAGAAATTGCACAACAACTTCTGGGGTCTATTTTCTCCTGGTACCCTTGTTAAAATTAAAAAAATTAGGGATAAAAGATCATTTTTTGTTGAAAAAAACGTGATTTTTTATTTTCACAGCTCTAAGTTATAAACTTCCGTCAAACACCTTTGGTTTCAAAGCGCTCACCACACATCTAGATTAGTTACTTGATGGGTTTAGTTTCCAAAAGGGGGTCAAATGTGGGGGGTTTCCACTGTTTAGGCACATCAGGGGCTCGAATGGCACTCCTTCCCTTACGAACCCTGCGTGCGTCCAAACAGTGGTTTTATCCCACTTATGGGGTATCAGTGTACTCAAGATAAATTGCAATACAAATGTTTGGGGCCATTTTTTCCAGTTACTGAGTCGCCCACCAGGGCAATGGGGATACTCGGTACCAGGTCCAGTTGCACTTAAAGGGGATGTCACGCGGCTGCGACCCGGTCCGTGGCCCTGGGACTCAATTAAAGGGGAAAGGTCTTTTAAGGGAATTGTGAAAGTCTATTTTCGTGATGCCACCTGTGGTTCTCGGTCAATAGGGACCGACGATGCTTAAAGGGGTCCTCTGGGGTGATATTGTGGCAGCAAGATGGTGACACTTCCCACAGGGGAAGCGGGGTCCCCAGGGCTCACAAAGTATATGGCAGGGATGATGTGTTTCCGGTAAAAAACGGGAGACACGGTTGCAGTCTTTACCTGGTTTACTGGTGGTAGGAGGCCACAGTCCAGGGTACCGGCAACAGGTACAGAAGGAGTCAAGACAGCCTGAAAGCAAGTGGTAATCTCCCTTGGCAGGTCAGGTTGGGAGCGTTCCTCTATGCACTGGTTTTCTGGTCCCTTGCTACCTGTTGTTTGCTGGCAAGGTACCCCTTTTCTCTCCTGTCCTGGGACAGTACCTGCATGGTAGGCAGCTTGAGCCATTTTCTTGGGGTCTTTGACAGGGTGGCTCCAGGCTCTAACTGCTGCTGTACCTCAGGTGTTGTACGGGCAGTTTACGTATAGTCCTATGCCCTCCGGTTCTGCTGTGGACTTTGCAGTTATCCACAACCTCGGGCTTCCGGTGCCCGGTTTTTGCGCTCTGGCTCCTAGGAGGCCCTCCTTGAGCTCTCCATCTCTCCTCTGCTCCTTTCCTGTCTCTCTTCACTCTCAGACTCTCTCAGACTGACTTAACTCCTCCTCCAGATCAGGATCTATATATCTCTGGGAAGCTCCCCTAAAACAGCGTTTTGAGCTCCCCCTCCTGGCCTGGAGTTAGAATGTGTTCTGTGTGGGATAGCATGCCAAAGGTGTCCCTCTTATCTACAGGCATAGCACTACCCTCCCCGAGAGGAAGGCAGCACTACTGTGGTACCCAAACTCCTGGGGTGCCACATTACCCTTGTAAAAATAAGAAAAATGGGTCTAAAGTTCTGTGTGGGATAGCCTGCCAAAGGTGTCCCTTTTATCTACAGGCATAGCACTACCCTCCCCGAGAGGAAGGCAGCACTACTGTGGTACCCAAACTCCTGGGGTGCCACATTACCCTTGTAAAAATAAGAAAAATGGGTCTAAATTAAAATGTTTGTGAAAAAAGTTAAATGTTAATTTTTCCCTTCCACGTTGCTTCAGTTCCTGTGAAGCACTTGAAAGGTTAATAAACTTCTTGAAAGTGGTTTTGAGCACATTGAGGGGTGCAATTTTTAGAATGGTGTTACTTTAGGGTATTTTCTGTTATATAGACTCCTCAAAGTCACTTCAAATGTGATGTGGTCCGTAAAAAAAATATTTGAAAATTTTGTTTGAAAAATGAAAACACGATAGTCAACTTTTAACCCTTATAAGTTCGTAACAAAAAAAAGTGTTTAAAAATTGTGCTGATGTAAAGTAGACATGTGGGAAATGTTATTTATTAACTATTTTGTGACATATCTCTCTGATTTAAGGGCATAAGAATTCAAAGTTTGAACATTGCTACATTTTTGCCAGATTTCAGTTTTTTTCACAAATAAATGCAAGTCATATCAAATAAATGTTATTACTATCATAACTATGATAAAGTACAATATGTCATGAAGAAACAATCTCAGAATCACCGGGATCCACTGAAGCATTCCAAAGTTATTATTTCATGAAGTGACAGTGGACAGAACTGTATAATTTGGCTTGATCATGAACGTGCAAACAGCTTTGGGTGTAATGAGTTAAATGGAATTTGTCACCATGGCACAACAATATAATGAAAGCTCTTATGTAGCAACTTAGTAAAAAAGAAAATGTAAGCTGGGTACCAACCAAGACAGATAGTGTTCCTTCATGTATGTGCTCTTCTCACCTTATATAAGATACACTTGCTTAGTACTTAACTTTGTATTCCACTATTAACCCCTTCAAGACCTTTGACGTATATTTACATCAAAAGTCATGTCCCTACCTGTGATGTGGGCTTGGCGTGATGGCTGTAAGGCAGCTCCTGCTCTGTTGCAAGCGGGAGCCGAGTGTTATGCTACTCTGCTCTGAGCCTCTCGCACAGCTGCGGAGGAGGCGGAGAAATGAATTTCTCCATCTCCTCCATTGCCGGTCATTGCGGGTCAGCATATATCGCACATCACTCATATCACTCATCACTTATATGATGTGAGCTGCCCCATAGATGAATACTGGTCCAAGTGCTATGCGATGTTTTATCGCACAGCATTCATCCGTATTCATCGCTAGTGTGACCCCGGCCTTATTGTGAAACTCCTGTGAATGCCGGCCCGTGGCCAGCATTCATAGGAGATAATCATTTCTTCTATACATAGGAGTGCTGAATCCCTGCTATGTGTAGCACAGGGGATCAGATGATTGCAGCTTCAATTCCCCTAAGGGGACTATTGAAGTCAGTAAAGAGTGTGAAATTATTTTTTTTAAATATGAAAAAAAAATAACAAAATTAAAATCACCCTCCTTTGACATTGAAAATAAAACAATTAAAAAATACATATACTTGGTATCGGTGCATTCAGAAATGTCCGATTTATAAAAATATAAAAACAATTAATCTGGTAAACGGCTCAAGGAGAAAAATATCAAAAGGTCAGAATCACGTCTTTTTGGCTGCCGCAACATTGCAATAAAATGCAAATAAGCCCTCATCCAGCCCAAGATCCTGAAAAGTGAAAACATTACAGGTTTCGGAAAATGGTGACATAAGCAAAAATGTTTATTATTACAAATTTCTGAATTTTTTGCCACTTAAATAAAAAAAGACTATACATGTTTGGTATCGGCATACTCGTACAGACCTGAAGAATCATTTTACCATATCAGTTTTACCATAGAGTGAACATGGTGAATAACCCCCCCCCCCCCCCCCGCACAATCATGGAATTGCTCTTCTTTTGCAATTTCACCACACTTTTTCCTGTACACAATGGTGTCATTCATAGGTACCACTTGTCCTGCAAAAAACAAGCCCTCATATGGCTATATTGATGGAAAAATAAAAAAGTTATTGCTCTGGGAAGAAGTTATGGCTCTTTGAAGAAAGGGAAGAAACCCTCCAGAATAAATCAGATTATATTGTGCCCCTAGGGTAAATTATTATACACTGTGCCCCACATTATTATCCTGACACAGGTCCCACATTGTCATCCCCCATCGTAGTTCTAGACATTTGTAGCCAGGCCTGGACTTTGCACAAGGATGATGGCAGAGCAATGGCGTCATCGCACCACTTGCGTGTTTGTGTAAAAGACGCACCTGGTCGAGCAAAGTTAGGTTGAGCTATATCAGGCCTTGTGCAGATGAACGTATTTTCAGTCCGAGTGCGATCCGACAAAATATCGGATTAATGTTATGCTATGGGGCCACGCACATGTCACATCCGTACAAAGTCAGTCCGAAGAAAAAAATCACTGCATGTCCGAGTATGATCCAATATTCAGATCACAGTTGGCCATGGAAATCATCAGAATACCATCTGAGTGCCGATGTCTCTGAATGTTTTTTTTTTTCCATCTTCTCCTCATGCGTGAGAATTGGAGCGCACTCTGATCAAACACTGATCAGAGTGTGATCAGCGTCATTAGCAATATTGGTCCGAATCTCTATGATGAGAGAAAATACGGCCATCTACACCTGCCCTTTCCGTGGAAGCACGGTGACACAGGGAGCTAAGGACTTCCTTGCTCCATGTTAGCACTTGATTATTCAATTGTTTCCACATCCAAGGTATGTGGACACAATTAAATAGGGGAGGACCTGTTTGTGGCTTCTCTTCTCCCTGGTTCTCTCATCATCTGGTATTTTAACAACTAATTTGGGATAATCTGAGGTGACCTGCTGGGTCCCATCCCTACTGCCAAAGACTACAGTAAAGGTACCGTCACATTAAGCGACGCTGCAGCGATATCGACAACGATGCCGATCGCTGCAGCGTCGCTGTGTGGTCGCTGGAGAGCTGTCACACAGACAGCTCTCCAGCGACCAACTATGCCGAAGTCCCCTGGTAACCAGGGTAAACATTGGGTTACTAAGCGCAGGGCCGCGCTTAGTAACACGATGTTTACCCTGGTTACCAGTGTAAATGTAAAAAAAAACAAACACTACATACTTACATTGCCGTGTCTGTCGCGTCCGCTTCCCTGCACTGTGTAAGCGCCGGCCCTAAAGCACAGCGGTGACGTCACCGCTGTGCTTTGCTTTACGGCCGGCACTGACACATTCAGTGCAGGAAGCTCTGAGCAGCAGCGCGGACGCCGGGGGACGTGACAGACATCAGAGGGTGAGTATGTAGTGTTTTTTTTTTACTTTTACAATGGTAACCAGGGTAAATATCGGGTTACTAAGCGCGGCCCTGTGCTTAGTAACCCGATATTTACCCTGGTTACCATTGTAAAACATTGCTGGCATCGTTGCTTTTGCTGTCAAACACGACGATACACGCCGATCTGACGACCAAATCAAGTTCTGGACTTTCAGCAACGACCAGCAATATCACAGCGAGATCCAGATCGCTGCTGCGTATCAAACACAACGATATCGCTATCCAGGACGCTGCAACGTCACGGATCGTTGTCGTTCTCGTTGCAAAGTCGTTTAGTGTGAAGGTACCTTAAGAATGATTGTGATCATCACCGTGTGTGCTGAGAAAGAGACACAGAAGCTGTTGCAGGGTGAAGAAGATGATGTCATGTTCACATTGCGTTTCTGCAGAGCATTCGGAGGTTACACCTGAATCCCCCTAGAAAATTACAAAAACCTAATGGGGCCATAGACTGTAATGACACGAACAGAATTCCATGAACTCCACTCTGCTATTTTTTTTAAAGTGTCTATGCTTTCAGACAGGCACATAGATGTGGTGTTCTGAAATCAACTGTTAACGTGGAGCAAGGAAACACCGATATTACCGCCATTCAGTGACCAACATTGATAGAACTAGATACTAGCACTGGAAACCATACAAGTAAATACAGGACAATTATAGATGGTGACTTACATCTGACTCCTTCTCATGGAGTCGTTCACTATTCCCGTCTTTTCCATCTGACCCAGACCGATATGATGTCTTCCAACCAGGACTCATCTGCAGAGATTACAACAAAGACACATTTGACTCCTCACATTTCCAGCACCGTCCCCATCTATTCCCAACCTGCACAAACCTGTTATGATCCCTAGTGGCTGAGGATCACAAATAGATCAGCAAGTGATTAAACTAAGGACGAGCTCTAGGGAGATGGTAACTGGACTGATCGCAAATCTGAACCTATCCAACACAACTAGAGGTAGCCGGTGAACGTGCCTAAAAAATTCCTAGACGTCTCGAGCCAGCCTGAGGAACTAGCTACCCCTAAAGAGAAAGAAAGACCTCGCTTGCCTCCAGAGAAATAATCCCCAAAGATATAGAAGCCCCCAACAAATATTAACGGTGAAGTAAGAAGAAGGCATATACATAGGGATGAAATCAGATTCAGCAAAAGAGGCCCACTAGTACTAGAAAGCAGAAAATAGAGCAGGGGTCTATGCGATCAATAAAAACCCTTACAAAATATCCATCCTGAGATTTCAAGAACCCACACACCAACTCACGGTGTGTGGGGAGAAACTCAGCCCACTAGAGCAACCAGCAAGTGAGGGAATTACATTTTAGCAAGCTGGAACAGAAAACATGATAAACACTGCTGATCAAAAAATGAGCAAACAAAACTTAGCTTATCCTGGATGGACTGGGAGCAAGGTAGTCAGAAGGAATCTGAGTAGCACTGATTACATCGACAGCCGGCAACAAGTGGAAGTAAAACAGAGCTATATAGGAACCTCCCAGAGGATAACGAACCAGCTGATAGCCAGAGACCAGCAGGATAACAGACAAAGCCACCAGGGGGAGCCCAAAGCAAAAGTCACACCATACCACCAGTGACCACAAGAGGGAGCCTGAACACAGAGTTCACAACAGTACCCCCCCCCCCTTGAGGAGGGGTCACCGAACCCTCATGAAAACCACCAGGGCGATCAGGATGAGCCACATGGAAGGCACGAACCAAATCGGCTGCATGAACATCAGAGGCGACAACCCAAGAATTATCCTCCTGACCATAGCCCTTCCATTTAACCAAATACTGGAGCCTCCGTCTAGAAATACGAGAATCCAAGATCTTCTCCACCACGTATTCCAATTCTCCCTCAACCAGCACCGGGGCAGGAGGCTCAACCGGAGGAACCACAGGCACCACATACCTCCGCAACAACGAGCGATGGAACACATTATGAATAGCAAATGATGCTGGGAGGTCCAGACGAAATGACACAGGGCCAAGGACTTCCAGAATCTTATAAGGACCGATAAACCGAGGCTTGAACTTAGGAGAGGAGACCTTCATAGGAACGAAGCGAGAAGACAACCACACCAAGTCCCCAACGCGAAGTCGGGGACCCACACAGCGACGGCGGTTGGCAAAGAGCTGAGCCTTCTCTTGAGACAGCTTCAAATTGTCCACCACATGATTCCAAATCTGATACAACCTATCAACCACAACATCCACTCCAGGACAGTGAGAAGGCTCCACCTGACCCGAGGAAAAACGAGGATGAAACCCCGAATTACAAAAGAAAGGAGAAACCAAAGTAGCAGAACTAGCCCGATTATTAAGGGCAAACTCGGCCAACGGCAAAAAAGTAACCCAGTCGTCCTGATCAGCAGAAACAAAACATCTTAAATAAATCTCCAAGGTCTGATTAGTTCGCTCGGTTTGGCCATTCGTCTGAGGATGGAAGGCCGACGAAAAAGACAAATCAATGCCCAATTTAGCACAAAAGGTCTGCCAAAATCTAGACACAAACTGGGATCCTCTGTCAGAAACAATGTTCTCAGGAATCCCGTGCAAACGAACCACATTTTGGAAAAACAGTGGAACCAACTCGGAGGAGGAAGGCAACTTAGGCAAGGGCACCAAATGGACCATCTTAGAAAAACGATCACACACCACCCAGATGACAGACATTCTCTGAGAGACAGGGAGATCTGAAATAAAATCCATGGAAATGTGCGTCCAAGGCCTCTTCGGGACAGGCAAAGGTAACAGCAAACCACTGGCTCGAGAACAGCAAGGCTTAGCCCGAGCACAAATTCCACAAGACTGCACAAAGGAACGCACATCCCGCGACAAGGAAGGCCACCAAAAAGACCTGGCCACCAAGTCTCTGGTACCAAATATTCCAGGATGGCCCGCCAACACCGAAGAATGAACCTCGGAGATGAGTCTGTTGGTCCATCTATCCGGGACAAACAGTCTCTCCGGTGGACAGCGATCAGGTCTATCCGCCTGAAACTCTTGCAGCACACGTCGCAAATCTGGGGAGATGGCAGACAAAATCACCCCTTCTCTAAGAATACCTGCCGGCTCTGAATCTCCAGGAGAGTCAGGCACAAAACTCCTAGAAAGAGCATCAGCCTTCACATTCTTCGAACCAGGCAGGTATGAAACCACGAAATCAAAACGAGAGAAAAACAACGACCAACGAGCCTGTCTGGGATTCAGGAGCTTGGCCGACTTGAGATAAATCAAATTCTTGTGATCAGTCAAGACCACCACACGATGCTTAGCTCCCTCGAGCCAATGTCGCCACTCCTCAAATGCCCACTTCATAGCCAACAACTCCCGATTACCGACATCATAATTCCGCTCGGCAGGCGAAAACTTTCTTGAAAAAAAAGCACATGGCTTCATCACAGAGTCATCGGAGCTTCTCTGCGACAAAACAGCCCCTGCTCCAATCTCGGAAGCATCAACCTCCACCTGGAAGGGAAGTGAGACATCTGGCTGACATAAGACCGGAGCCGAAGAAAACCGGCGCTTCAGCTCCCGAAAGGCCTCCACAGCCGCAGAGGACCAATTAGTCACATCAGAACCTTTCTTGGTCAAATCCGTCAAAGGCTTAACAACACCAGAAAAATAGCTATGAAGCGACGGTAAAAATTAGCAAAACCCAAGAACTTCTGAAGACTCTTAACCGATGTAGGCTGCGTCCAGTCATGAATAGCCTGAACCTTGACTGGGTCCATCTCAATAGTAGAAGGAAAAAAAATGAAACCCAAAAAAGAAATCTTCTGGACTCCAAAAAGACATTTTGAGCCCTTCACAAATAAAGCATTGTCACGCAGGACCTGAAAGACCATCCTGACCTGCTTAACATGAGACTCCCAATCATCCGAAAAAAAACAGAATATCATCCAGATACACAATCATAAACTTATTCACGGAAGATGTCGTGCATAAAGGACTGAAAGACTGAAGGAGCATTAGAAAGTCCAAAAGGCATCACCAGGTACTCAAAATGGCCTTCAGGCGTATTAAATGCAGTTTTCCATTCATCACCCTGTTTTATACGCACAAGGTTATACGCACCACGAAGATCTATCTTGGTGAACCAACTAGACCCCCTAATGCGAGCAAACAAATCAGTTAACAATGGCAAAGGATACTGAAATTTGACCGTGATTTTATTCAAAAGGCGATAATCAATACAAGGTCTCAGGGAACCATCCTTCTTAGCCACATAAAAGAATCCCGCACCAAGAGGGGAAGAGGACGGGCGAATATGTCCCTTCTCCAAAGACTCCTTTATATAACTCCGCATGGCAGCGTGCTCCGGCACAGACAAATTGAAAAGTCGTCCCTTAGGAAACTTACTACCAGGAATCAAATTTATAGCACAATCACAGTCCCTATAAGGAGGCAGAGAACTGAGTTTGGGCTCCTCAAATACATCCTGGCAGTCCGACAAAAACGCAGGGACTTCAGAAGGAGTGGATGAAGCAATTGACACCACAGGAGCGTCACCATGAATTCCCTGACAACCCCAACTTGACACAGACATAGCTTTCCAATCCAGGACTGGATTATGAGTCTGCAACCATGGTAGACCCAACACGACAACATCATGCAAATTATGCAACACAAGAAAGCGAATCACCTCCTGATGAACAGGAGTCATGCACATGGTCACTTGTGTCCAGTACTGAGGTCTATTCGTAGCCAATGGCGTAGAGTCAATTCCCCTTAGTGGAATAGGGAATTTTAAAGGCTCCAAATCAAAACCACAGCGTCTGGCAAATGACAAATCCATCAGACTCAGGGCAGCACCTGAATCTACAAAGGCATTAACCGGGTAAGATGACAGGGAACAAATCAGGGTAACAGACAAAATGAACTTAGGCTGTAAAGTACCAATGGTGACAGATTTATCAACCTTTTTTTTGCTCTTAGAGCATGCTGAGATAACATGAGCTGAGTCACCACAGTAAAAGCACAACCCATTTTGCCGTCTATAATTTTGCCGTTCACTTCTGGTCAGAATTCTGTCACATTGCATAGATTCAGGTGTCTGTTCAGAAGACACCGCCA
The DNA here is from genome assembly GCF_051348905.1 of Ranitomeya variabilis. Taxonomy (NCBI): domain Eukaryota; kingdom Metazoa; phylum Chordata; class Amphibia; order Anura; family Dendrobatidae; genus Ranitomeya; species Ranitomeya variabilis. The sequence goes on from NC_135234.1 coordinate 110,292,485, forward strand.
AATGGTGCACAGGTTTGCGCTCCCGCAACCGCCGATCAATCTGAATGGCCAGAGTCATTGACTCATTCAGACCTGCAGGCGTAGGGAACCCCACCATGACATTCTTAATGGCTTCAGAAAGACCTTCTCTGAAATTTGGAGCCAGGGCACACTCATTCCACTGAGTAAGCACCGACCATTTCCGAAATTTCTGGCAGTACACCTCTGCTTCATCTTGCCCCTGCGAGAGGGCCAATAACGCTTTTTCAGCCTGGTTCTCAAGATTAGGTTCCTCATAGAGCAATCCAAGGGCCAGAAAAAACGCATCCACACTGAGCAATGCAGGATCCCCTGGCGCCAATGCGAAGGCCCAATCTTGAGGGTCACCACGCAAAAAGGAAATAATAATCTTAACTTGCTGAACGGCATCACCAGAGGAACGAGGTTTCAAAGAAAGAAACAACTTACAATTGTTCTTAAAATTCAGGAACCTAGATCTATCTCCAGAAAACAACTCCGGAATAGGTATCCTAGGCTCAGACATAGGACTGTGAACAACAAAATCCTGAATACTTTGAACTCTAGCAGCAAGATGATCCAGACTGGAAGCCAAGCTCTGGACATCCATGTCAGCAGCCGAACTCAGAGCCACACCAAGATTAAGAGGAGGAGAGAAGCTAGCACAGCAGCTAGACACACGGCAACAACAAGAAAAAAAAAAAAAAATTCTCAAGGCTTCTTTTCTCCTGCTTCTGCCATGCAATTAACACTTTGCTGGCCGGCTGTACTGTTATGATCCCTAGTGGCTGAGGAAAAGGCTAAGAAAGTTTCAAACGATCTGCTACGACGTACGATTCTCAGCAGGGTCCCTGATCGCTGCTGCGTGTCAGACACTGCGATATCGTAACGATATCCCTAGAACGACACGAATCGTACCGTCGTAGCGTTCAAAATTGCACTGTGTGACGGTACCCTTAGGGTACCGTCACACAGTGCAATTTTCATCGCTACAACGGCACGATTCGTGACGTTGCAGCGTCGTATGATTATCGCTCCAGCGTCGTAGACTGCGGTCACACGTTGCAATACACGGAGCTGGAGCGATAATTTCATAACGTATTTGCGATGTAGAAGCCGTTGGTTACTGTGCGCACATCGTATACAACCTGTGTCACACGATGCAATCATGCCGCCACAGCGGGACACTAGACGACGAAAGAAAGTTTCAAACGATCTGCTACGACGTACGATTCTCAGCGGGGTTCCGGATCGCAGTAGCGTGTCAGACACAGCGATATCGTAACTATATCACTAGAACGTCACGAATCGTGCCGTCGTAGCGATGAAAATGCCACTGTGTGACGGTACCCTACGGGTACTGTCACACAGTGGCACTTTTGTCGCTACGACGGTACGATCCGTGACGTTCCAGCGATATCCATACGATATCGCTGTGTCTGACACGCAGCAGCGATCGGGGACCCTGCTGAGAATCGTACGTCGTAGCAGATCGTTTGGAACTTTCTTTCGTCGCTGGATCTCCCGCTGTCATCGCTGGATCGTTGTGTGTGACAGCGATCCAGCGATGCGTTCGCTTGTAACCAGGGTAAACATCGGGTTACTAAGCGCAGGGCCGCGCTTAGTAACCCGATGTTTACCGTGGTTACCAGCGTAAAAGTAAAAAAAAAAAAACAGTACATACTTACATTCCGGTGTCTGTCCCCCGGCGTTCTGCTTTTCTGCACTGTGAGTGCCGGCCGGCCGGAAAGCGAGCACAGCGGTGACGTCACCGCTGTGCTTTCCGGCTGGCGCAGACACAGTGGAGAGAAGCAGAACACCGGGGGACAGACACCGGAATGTAAGTATGTACTGTTTGGTTTTTTTTACATTTACGATGGTAACCACGGTAAACATCGGGTTACTAAGCGCGGCCCTGCGCTTAGTAACCCGATGTTTACCCTGGTTACCCGGGGCCTTCGGCATCGTTGGTCGCTGGAGAGCTGACTGTGTGACAGCTCCCCAGCGACCACACAACCACTTACCAACGATCACGGCCAGGTCGTATCGCTGGTCGTGATCGTTGGTAAATCGTATAGTGTGACAGTACCCTAAGAGTACTGCACTCAGATGTCATCCCATTGCAGTCCAATATACGCTGAGGCAGGCAATGAAGGACATGGAGAAATTACTTTCTCCGTCTCCTACGCAGCTGTGATTTGATTCTCTCATGCGAGAGGATCAAAGCACAGAGCACTGACAATCGGCTTCCGCTCACAGCAGAGATGGAGCCAAGGGTCATTAGCATATCATATCTAATGCTCTTGCGTCGAATGCCATATGCTAGTGTGATTCCAGCTTTATATGCAGTGAAATCTCTCCAGAAGACCACCTCTTTGTGAAGATTACCCCCCGTCTAGAGTCCAGATTATTCTATGACTGATTTTGAATTGTCCTATCTTCTATGAATATGAACCTATGCCCTGAAAGGGCCGATACAGTTAAAGGCTCTGGATGGGCCCCACTGAGCTCGGGGCCTGGGGCGGCAGCACCCTCTGCCATACCCTTCCCCGGAAGCTAAGCTACTGAGCAACATCTACTTTTGCTTCTTTCTGGTAAACAAAATGGAGTCAAAATTGTCACTACACCCTGTAGGTAAGTTCCCAGAGGGGTGTAATTTCCCAAATGGGGTCACTTGAAGTGGGATCCTTCTCTCCTGCTGTTCTACAACTTAGGGGCTTTGTATATGGAGTCCACAAACTATTCTAGGAAAATCTGTGCTCAGAGTCAAATAGCGCTCCATCCCTCCCAAGTCTTGACGTATGGCCAAACAGTACTGTACAGACAGATATAGGGTATTGCTACATTTAGCAGAAATTGTGTGTCAAATTTTTCTGCCATTTCCATGTGTGAAAATGTAGAATATGGGGCCAAAACTACATTTTTGTGGTAAAAATCTAATTGTTTTTCTTAACTCCCCAATGGTATAAAATTCTCTGACACACCTGTGGTGTCAATATGATCACTGCACCCTTAGATGAATTAATTGAGCGGTGTAGCTTGTAAAAGGGGTAACTTATGGGATGGTTCTAGTGTTCTGACACCTCAGGGGCTCTGCCAATGTGTAAAGGCACCCGCAAACCATAACGGCAAAATCTGCACTATAATATGGCGGGTCTTCCCTTCTGAGCTTTGTACCGTGCCTCAAAAGTAGTTTTTGAACACATATGGGTTATTGGCACACTCAGGAGAAATTGTGTAACAAATTTTACCATTCGTTTTCTCCTGTTACCCTTGTGAAAATAATATTTTTTTTTATATTTTTTAATTTTCACGGCCCAATGTTATAAAATTCTGTGAAGCACGTGTGGGTTCAAATTGCTCACCACATCTCTAGATAAGTTCCGTGAAGGATGTAGTTTCCAAAATGCGGTCACGTGAGGGGGTTTCCACTGTTTAGACAGATCAGGGACTTTGGAAATGCGATATGGCGTTTGCTTCTCTACGAGCCCTGCAGTGTACTCAAATGGTAGTTTTCCAACACACACACACATGCGGTATGGGTGTACTTAGGAGAAATTTCACAAAAAATTTGTGCTGTTCATTTTCTCCTGTTACTCTTGGGAAAATTTAAAATTTGGTGCTAAAGGAACATTTTTGTGGGGAAAAATTAGATTTTTTTGAACTTTCATAGCTCAAAGTTTTAAAATTCTGTGAAGCACCTGCGGGTTCATGGTGCTCACCAAACCTCTAGTTAAATTCCATGAGGGGTGTAGCTTCC